>NC_046161.1:22286532-22541532 GCF_011064425.1 Rattus rattus | reverse complement strand
GGCCTGGACTCCAGAGCTTCTCTCACTGAGGTACTCTGTCATACTCCCTGGAGCACGGGTGCCTCTCCAGCAGTTGTTTATCCATGGTGCAGCTGCAGACAAGAGCTCTGAGGAGCATCAGGAGTAGCTCCTCAGGGGACCTTGTCTACACAGCCTTGCTCCCCTGATGCCCAGAGCTCAGCCCAAGGAGGCTCCTGGGAGCATCCTTTCCTGAACTGCTATGCAACTCCTGGGCATGTTGGCAAGATGTGTATCCTGCTGGCATTGAATGACCTTGGGCAGGACCTCCCTCAACTTTCCGAGTCCTACTGTCAAGTGCAAAAATGGACACAAGATTACCCTCTCCTAAGGCTTCTGTGAGAGGGTGTGAGCTCTGTGCTTGGCAGGTGGCTGGCACTTAGGAAATCGTAATTGGCCCTTAAAGGGCAAGATAAAAAAAAGTCTTTAAAATTTAAGGGTATAAAAAATGTAGTGTTCTGTGTCAGTGAGTAACTAGATGGGGAGTTAAAGGAGCTTTTAATAGATACCTCAGCAATATTCCTCATGGATTAAGTGCTCCATCTCCACCATCCTGACTCGGGAGCCCCTTCTGTTCTGTCCTCACAGTACATAGCCCCTGGCATTTATCGTAATGCTACCTTTCTGTTTCGAGAAGAAATCAGTTGAAATAAATAGTCTCGTCATTGTAAAACCACCTTGGTAGAATTGTTTGAGTCCAAAGTCCCAGAGTGGAGCCTGCGTGGGTGGACAATGTTCTGAGTTCAGCGCCACCTCTCCCGTGACCTCTGTCACTGATCAGACTTCATCCAGCCTCTCTGAAGCTTCGTTTGTGCTGTTCAGATGCTGGCTATGAAGAGCGGAGGGGACAGTCCGAGTGCTTAGCATCATGGCTAATGTTCTCATGTTAGCAAGCATTCTGAGGGGCAGCAATCCTATGGCTCCTCCAGCAGTGGGCTTTGTTTATGCCCCCCAAGGAGTGCCTCTGGGCATGGGCAGTATTCCATAGGCATGCCCTGTGGAGGTATGGCTGGGCAGCCATTGCTCTTGCCATTGACCGGGCTCGCACTGGCTCAGGGTAGGGAAGAGACAGGTTGCTCGTTCACGCTGTGGATGAAAGGGGAAGCATAGCGTTCCCCTGGCGACCTCACCTTCTCAATGGGGTTCCCCAGTCAGTTGCGATGTATTAGCATGGCATCTACCCTCCCTGAGGCAGCCTCTCGATAAGCTTGTGTGCACCCGCAAACCGATCAGCCCTACAGAAGCAGCCGAGGCCTGCCGGGTCTCAGGAGGCACGGCCTCCGTCACACTTGGAAAGCAAGCAGTTAGTGGAACTTGGTTGAATATCGCGGGCATAGATACACGTGCAAGATTCTTCTCTCTTGCTTTGTAGACTACGTCAGCTTCAGCAGTGACACCCCCCCCCCCAGGAGCTCTGAACAATGAGAAGACATTTTTAACTTGTCTTTTATCCCCCAAACAGGCATTGGAAGACCGTGGCATCATTGAGATGCTCCTGACCTCAGACAACAAAGATGGCCTGGAAAAGGGAGTGGTTGACGGAGGTACCTGGAGGAGGCTGCCTGCTTGACTCTTGTACACAACTCCCTGGGCCTGGTCTGAGATATAAACAGGGTTGCCTTGGTGCCTGTGTTATATAGCACAGGGCTTGGCTCTCAGGGTTCTAGGGGTAATAGGGTCCACAGCAAACCCATGCCATTTTTCTCTTCTTGTTAGCTAATGTCTTACGAAAGATCTTCCAAACACCCAAGTACCTGGCCAGCTGTATCTGGCCTTTGTTCTTGCTCAGCTCATAGCACTGCAGGTGGCTGCCCCTATAGGCCACTTTCCCTTTATTGGAAAGTGGCCCCTCCATTTCCCTTCAACTACACCAAACCTTGTTTTTTTTCTGGGCCCTGTCCTGCTGGGCACAGTGGCAACGGGCACATCCTCTTGCTTTTACTCTTTAAAAAACATTTTAATTATAATTTAATAGTTTTTCACTTACTCACTTTACAACCCCTTTACTGCCCCCCTCCTGGTCATCCCCTCCCACAGTCCTTCCCCCATCCTCCTCCTCCTCCTCTGGGCAGGACCCCCCCCCATCCCCCAGTATTCCTTCTACTCTGGCGCTTCAGGTCTCTTTGAGGCTAGGCACTTCCTGCCTTTACTTTTCTCTTTAAAATATATCTGGAACTCCAATGCGGTTCGCTGCCTCACCATTCCCACCTTTCCCACCTGCGAGGTCGCAGTGATCCCATTGACTTCTCTTGCTTCACTGACCCCTCCAGCAGCTTGTGCCCAGGTTTAAGAATGTAACTCTGGAGTCGGGCCTGGGGCACACCCCTGCAATCCCAGCACTAAGGAAGTGTGGCAGGAGGGCCGTGAGTTTGAGACCAGCCTGGGCTACATGGTTCCAGGCCAGCCAAGACTACATGGCAAGACCCCATGTCTAATAGCCAAGGGAACAACCCAGATCATCTTGAGCTACTGCTTGGCTTCCAAGTGCTCCTCAGAGACAAGAGAGACCCACACACTCTGAGAATGGCCACACAGGTTCCTCACACAGCAGCCACCCCTACATGCCCCTTCACTCATCACTCCCATAGCCTTCCCCCACCACCGGCTCCCGTAGCCCTGCACATGACCCGGAGTACACCCTGGCAGCAAGCCTCATCTCCACACACGTGACCGACTGAGCGCTCCTCCAGGTGTCTCTTCCCCACTCTGTTCTACCCTCCTGGTTCCTGTTCTGTTCTTCAAGCACACGGAACACCCTTGGATTCGGTGACGCTGCACACCCTTAAGGAGCTTCACAATGAGGCTTTCTCCGAGCATCCTTCTAGAACATGCACTCCCTCGCAAGGCTTGGGCTACTCTTCTGGCCCCATTTTCTTTTTTAACCTTTGGAATAGTCCGTTTAATTTACGTCTCTACCTCACAGCAGCAGTGAGCTCTGTGGGCCTCTGGCTGTCTCAGGAGGCCTGTGTTTGAACATGTGCCCATCTGCGGTTGGTGCACAGGGAGATTGAGCCCTCCTGTAAGTCGGTGAATGAAAAGACATTGGTTCCCCTTGGAGGTGACAAAGATCAGTAGTGATTCTTCTTACTTCCACAAGGTGGCAGCATCTACTCACGTTTATTACCAAGGTCCAGCTGAAGGGACTATGGGGTATGAGGCAGTCTACAAAGGCCTTAGAAGATGCTCTCTGTCCATTCGCACCCATCCTATCCTGCAGGCTCCAATCCTTGGGCCCTTGAGGCCACTGTTGCCTAAAATGATGATTTTTTTTTAATTTAAAAAGTTAAAACATTTAGTCACATGGCCTATCAGTACGGTAATAATAAAAAAACATATCAAGAAATAAATCTTCCTCCTCATCCAACTCCCCAGAAACAGCTATCTCCAACTGTAACCTTTTCTTCCAGCTCCAACCTTCCTGTTTCTATACAAGTTGCACATGCAACTCTGAGTCTATTGGTTTAGGATTCCGAAGCTGCCCTCTGACGCTGAAGTGGACGGTTGGGGTTCCCCTGGTCTCTCACACCATCCCTTTCTTGCTAGCACAGTTCAGTGCTGCTGTGCATTTTGGCTGCAGGACTGCTGGGTGGGGTAGGGTGTGCTGCTTTGCAGCATGAGAATGAGGTAGCCAGTCTCACCTTGAGTGGACTCACAGTTTCCTTGTCATCTCAGATGCCCTGCCCCCCATCCCCTGTGCACTTCTCTTTTCTTGCTTTGTTCAGGCTTTTCTCAAACTCATGATCCTTTTGCCTCCCTGCTCCCCCCATGGCATGATGGGACTACAAGCATGCATCATGCATAGAGCCCACCCTCACTTCTGTCCGCAGCCTTAGCTCTCCCTTCTCTCTTAGCAAGTATCTTAACAGAGGCTTCCCAAGCTCCTATGCCTCCTGTGTTTTTAAACATTTTATCTGTTTCTTTTATTAGTTCTGCCTGCCCTGACTTCTTGCTACTATTCTCCCCAGTGTTTGAAGGAGATGAAACTCTGAAGATTGGTAGGGGAGGTGAACAGGTGCCCTTCCCTGTGGGAATAATAGAGCCACGAGGATTGTTAACTCACATGCCAGTGTCTAGAAATGCCATTTTTACCCACCTATAGAAGCTGCCTCTGGCTTCTCGCACAGGTGCTGGAAGAACAGATGTGAGGACTGTGCAGAAGCCCCCGTGCTCAGGGATCCCCTCCAGTCTTCCCTCCACCCCTCACCCCCGTGCTCCTGGGGATTGTTTCCTAGCGCATGCGAACCCCACTGAAGGAACGGACTCTGGTGCAGAGGAGGCTTGACTACAGGGCTGGGAGGATGTCTGTGGCTGGAGGGGGTTTCCTTCCGAGTGGAGGAAGGACTTACTTGGTACCCAGTAGAAAGAACCAAATCTACCCTCCTGTCCCCTGCTGTCCGTCCACGGCTTTCCCTTTCCCAGGGTTTCCTCAGCACTGTGCCTCTGCTCACACCCCTTCTGCGTCTTACTTCTTACTCTTGCGTTTGACGAGGCGTCAGGATGACATGACAGCTGTCTGTGTTCAGTTAGCCCCGTGCATCGGGTTGACTTTGAGCGTCTGGGTCTTCCCCTGTGGGTTGCTGGAGGACAGGGACATCACAGGCTTGGCGTCGAGGGGTCTGAGTTTGCAACCCTACTCTGCAGTTCACAGATCGTGGAGCACGAGGGAGGTCTCTGTGCCTTCAGGGCCTTATCTTTGTTTTCTTCACTGGTGAGCATGGCCTGATACCCTGGATGATATCAGGCTGGCCACCCTGCCTTCGTTACTCGAGCTCATTCATCTGGCACTGGCCGTTCTAATGGACAGGAAGCAGGCTAGGGTCCTTGGAATCAAGTTCTGCAGCTGGCCATGGCTGTGGCAGGGTCACGGCTATCAGCCATCAAAGCATTTTTCTTGAGCATGTGGTTTGCTTATGGAAAACTGAAATACTGGTTAAATTTTCAAATTTCAAAGACAGTGAGTCCTTACCAAGAAATGTGACGTGAGCCTTCACCGACACCATTGTTGCCCTTGGCATACAAAGGCTTTGCCCTTGCACTTGGGTACAGTGTAGAGCTCAGGCTCTGGTTCCTGAGACAGTAGTTCAGATAAGACTTTCCTCGGGCTGCAAACATTACAGTCAGTAGAAACCAGATGGAGTTTCTAAGAATAAGAATGTAGGCCAGTCTTTTGGCATCACCAGAGCCAATTTCTAATGGGAGGTGGGGAACAAAGTTTACACTAGCTTTTCTTTTTTTTTTTTAATGCTGTTGGATTAAAGATTTGTGTAATTGAGAAAGTCTTTGTTTTTCCTTCTCCATTGCCTTCCCAGTGCTGGCCACCATCAACTTACAGTCACAACAGGAGCTGGTGGCACTAAACAGTATTCTCTTATCTATACAGGTAGGTCTGGCCCAGGGGATGCTGCGTATCTTCTAGCTTGAGGGCAGGGATTCCACATGCTTGCACTGTGCCAAGAGATCTGTGGTGGGGAGAGGACTCTTAGCGCTCCCAGTCTCTTGGTTCATCCACAATGCCTTACGAATGGGAGGGAAGCAGCTTAGAAACCCTGCCCTCAAGTTTGCTGTATAGACCGACACCATCCAAGAGTCTTGCACTCTTTTGAGAAGGGCACCTTTTGAAGCTTTTGGCTTTTATGGTCTCTGCCAACCCCAGAATTTCTTTGAGATATTGAGAGAGAAAGATCTCTCCGTTTACTATAGAAAGCATCTGGCCTTAACCTTTAAGGCTTCATTGGCATTAGACACGTTTCTGTTATCCATAAGACAGGAAGCCTGGTTGATTCCAGGTCAGTAAATGAGAGAGGTTTGTGGGTGTATCTCACCTTCGGCAGACTGATGGTTACACAGTCCTATTCCAGTGGATGTCTCTAGTTTGTGTCTCTTTAAACAAACAGATGTGACTGAGGCTGCATTATATCTCATGTGCAGAAAGATAGCTCATCTGAGTCGGGTTTACTGAAAGGTGTGAGTGCCCCCAGGTTGCCCCCACCAATTGCATGCCTGCCATGGTCCTCAGCCTCGAGGGAAACTGACCAGGGTCTATTGACAGTGCATTGAGACCTTTAGGGATACTGAGCCAGGGGTGCGGGACTACTTGTGCTCCACTGAGTAGATTGCTGTTCCAGCTATTGGCCTTTCAAACTAGGGATGATATCCACAGGTATACTCATGAAGTCATCAGGGCAGGTAGTACCCTGTGAGGTGAGTATATGTGTGTGGCGTGGCTACTCTTGCAGTGTAGATGGTGGCCAGGACAGGTGGGAAGGCTCGCAGGAGGAGGGCGGGTCTAATCTCTGGTAGATTCCCCAGAGGGAGGGATTGTGCATATACATGTGTGTGCGCTCAGATGGAACCCTCTCTTCTCATCTCATTTCTTTCAGTATTGTCCTAGATCTATTCTCTGTCTATAGAGGTGTCTGGTCTGTCTTACCTCACGACTGATCCCAGGACCTCTGTCCTGTGCTGTCTGTAATCTACTCGGGAAGAGAGGCTCATGATATATGGTCTCAAAGTGGCTACATAGAGTGGCAGTTGAGTGCTGCTAAGGGAAGTGTGGGTGCTGGGAGCTGCTCAGTACCCACTTGGCCACTCTATTGTGAGCCCGTGGAGACATTGCTTGGCTCCTCAGGGTTTCTGATTTGCCTTTAGTTGTGTAGGTATATTGAGGATGTTGTCTTGCATAAGGCAGTGTTTGAAGAGCACCTCACCTTACTGGTGAGAGAAAGGGCGTCTGCTGTTGATCTCCAGACAACTTGCCCTTGTCAGTGCTATTAGGCTAGCTGTCACCAGCAGAATGATGCTGCTGGAGTATTTTCTTGAATGTCTATGACATCTGCCTTTACTTAAAGGAGTGGTTTTGTCTGAAGGGCTTCATTGAATAGACACTATAGACCCTATCACTGGTTAATTTTGGGGTATCCAGTAATCCTTAAATATGTGCTCAGTGAGAAAGATAACTCATGCTAGAGATTTTTGAGTAATTCCTGTATATCAGAAGTTTATATGCAGCCTTTCATCTAGTTCTCTGAGTGAGCATAAGTGCTAGCTACTGTTACTGCTATCCATGGTCAAGGAGATAGGTAGAAAGTGGATAAAGTACTCAGAAGATGGGCATTTTGGGGTTCTGCAGGAAGACAGCTTGGTCTATGCTGGCCGTTCACTTTCTGTTCTCCACGTCATAAGAACTCTTAAGCAAATAAGCCCACTGTTGGCCCTATAGGTTTCGTGGCTTCTCCCTTTTGGATGACTAGATATGTGTATAGTATGGCATATTTGGGGATGTAAAGAAAAACAAAGCTACCATCTTGCTAAACATATCTTGTTGCTATGTTGGCTTTTCCCCGGGGATAGTTGGTACTCTCTATGCCATGAACCACTAAGTGTGCCCCATCTCTCTGGAACATGTCCTGTTGCGTTGTATGCAGCTTCTGACGTGAGGAAAGCCCCGAGAGAGGATATTTAATCAGCTGTCTCTGGATGAGGAATGCTTCCTGGCTCAGAGCCTAAGATCTTAGTGGATGAGTCTTTTACACATGCCCAGGTGTTTACAGCTTCTGCAAACATGGTGCAGCCGAGCACAGCCCCAGAACGATCCCTGTAAGCGTGGAGAAAGCGGATGTCACCTCAGGAGTCTGAAGTAATAATTAAGACTTGTTTAGTACCCTAGGCAGGGTGTGAATTGGGAGTGCAGCTGTAGGGCTTGCACCAGGAGTAGCTGCTCTGCTGGGATCTGAGTCGGTTTTAGTCTTGTAAACTGTTGCTTAAGCCAGAACCCACGGAAACCCACTCTAAAGCCTGCTGACTTCCACGTACAGAGAAGCAGTAACTTTGGTCTGTCTGTGTCCATGGCGTGGCTCTCACATGTGCTCATCTGGAATAGGACATTCTTCTTCCCTGGTTGGCAGAGGTTGTCTTGAGCCAGAGTCCAACCCAACCGCTATCAGAAAGGGCATCCAAGTCAGGTGATAAGTTCTGATGAAAGTTTAATTTGAGCAGATGCTTTTGTTTTCTTGCTGGTATCTGTCATATGCACCATCAAAAGCAGGTTAAACATCAACTCTGGTAAACATCTTCCCTGTTATACTAGCAGGTGGTGAGGCCACATGTGGTCAGTGATCCATGCTGGGCACCTACATGACTCTCAGGCAAGGGGTACATGGCCACAGAGGGCAAAGATACAGGGTTCTGGTCAACAGTGGTGTCACCTTTCCCTTTTGATCAGCCTGCTTGCCTAATTTTCATTTTGTGGTACCCAGGGGATTCAACCCAAGATGGTGATGGAGTACTGGACAGGGTGGTTTGACTCGTGGGGTGGCTCCCACAACATCTTGGATTCCTCTGGTAAGAGTTTTACTTTGCCCATACTAATATGTATGTTGGCACTCCATAGGACTGTGTTCTGCATCCCCTGGCATTGTGTTTGGAGTTGTAGAATGTTGAGCTCCCAGAATCATTTGTATTCAGACTCAGCTCTTGGTATTTCAGACTTGACACTTGAAACAATAGGGCTTTCCTGTTTGCTTTTCTGTGTGACAAGTAATGTATGAGCATTGTAGATATCTTGGATATGTAAGAAAATTTAAAGAAAGAAATAAAAGTCCCTGAGTCCAGAACAAACATTCTGATATATTTAACAGTTCAGGTAGCAATTAGTATATCTCCATCTAATGCAGATAGAGCTAGAGACAGACTGATCAGATCTTCACACATGTACAACACACACACACACACACACACACACACACACACACACACACACACACACCATCCTATACTATTGAACGTAGGAATGCTTGGTGTAATCAGACATCACTGTCTTAAAGAATTTGAAGAGCTCCATCGTATCTATGACTGAACCACCATTTAGTAACCCAGTTCTTCAGTGGTTGCTTAGTTTGGCTTTGGTTAATTGAATACCGCTTAAACAAGCATCCTTGAAGTTTTGTTGGGATGTATTTTCTTATGATAAGGAATAAATACAGCTTTAATATATGTATTTACCACTGTCCTTCAGAAAGACTATAGAGACTGTAGCAGCCTACTGGCAGCTATGAAATGAGAATGCTCATTTCCTGCAGATTCATCAGTACCAAGTATTAAAATAAAAAATTTTAAATTTGCCAGTTCACTAGGTCAGTATTAAGTTTACATTTATTGGATATACCACTCAAATATATATTAATTGATCCTTTGTTTTGTTGTCTGATACTCTCTTTGCATATTGTTGATTTGTTTTTGAGTTAAGGGAGGAATTAGGGACACAGGCAGGACCGTTGTGTAATGGGGTCCTAGCTTTGTTGCACTCCCTTGGGACAGAATAGCCACGAGGAAACATGCTATCTGGTAGGATGGAAATAGCCTACTGGCTACAGCTTGTCCAGAGAAAGCTGAATGACCCAGTGATGAGTGACCTGGTGGGGACTGAGAACAAGGGGCCTAGTTGGGGCTTTCCGTAGGCTTTGACTCACTGTAAACATCCCTTGCTCTCTCCTTGAAGAGGTCCTGCAAACAGTGTCTGCCATCATCAAAGACGGCTCCTCCATCAACCTGTACATGTTCCATGGAGGCACAAATTTTGGCTTCATAAATGGAGCCATGCATTTTGGTGACTACAAGGCTGACGTTACCAGCTATGGCAAGTACCAACAGTTCTCCCAGTCCTCTCCAGTGTTGGTAGGGCTGGCACTTTTGATGGAGAATTCTTTAGAGACAGTTTCTCGGTCCTGTCATGTCTTTAGCTACGTAATATCTAGGGAAGATAGAGACTTTGACTGTCACCTTTAAGCTTCCGGAGCCATAGGTGCCTGTGAACAGCTTGTTCTGATGAGAGAGCTGTTTGGAGGAGCAAGGGAGGGGAGGCAAATCTAGAGTGCGAAGGATGGGGATAGACTTCCTCCCTCTCAGACCCTTGGGAAGGTGTGATCTTGGCCCTCTGACTGAGAGTTCTCAGGGAGTAGAAGAGATGCTCCATTATATCTACTTGCAGTAAAACTAGAGTATCATGCTGTGCTCATAGGAACTTTTGTAGTACTTAGTACCTACTTTAGCTTGACTGCATGGTTTATACTAAACATGACAGCATTTCTTTTTAAAATTGCTGGTCTGAGAACTCTGTTCCTCCCTTCCAAGTTCCTCCTCCTCCTTCTTTTTCTTTTCTTTATCTCTTTGTTCTGGGGACAGGAGTGCCTAAAGGGTCCATGGGTGTCTTGCAGACTACGATGCTATATTGACAGAGGCTGGAGATTACACTGCCAAATACACCAAGCTTCGAGAACTCTTTGGAACCTTCTCAGGTACAAACAAGGAACAGATTCAAGCATCCACTAGGGCCCGTGCTTTTGCTATGAGCCCTTGGAGTTTTTGCTGTCTTCCTCCTATCCTACCTCAACTCTAGCTAACCCATATTCAAGAATGTCCTAGACTGCTGTGAAATGTATCTCAGTGCACGCATAAGGCCCTGTATCCCACCCACCCCACTGCCAAAAATAAATAAGTAAATAAGCAAATAATAAAACCAATCTTGTAGATAAAGAAGGCTTGAGAGCTTATTGCCATCATTCTGTGCTTTTTGTACTTGACTCATGCTAAGTCTATTTCTATTTATGCCTTCTAGAAAACACAGCTAAGCCCTGCTCTTGCCCAGGCCTCATGCTCTAGAGTAATTTAAGCTCTGAGTAGGGCCAGTGGTTGATCTTGGTGCCAGGATGAAAGGGGCACATGGGACTGTGGGTCTGAGGCTGGCGGAGGTAATGGCGATTGAATCTTTAAGGGAGGGCCCTGGTTCCTGTTTCAGGTGTTCCTCCCCCTCCTCCACCTGAGCTTACTGCTAAGATGGTCTATGAACCAGTGACTCCATCTTTCTACCTGTCACTGTGGGACGCTCTCCTGTACATGGATAAGGTAAGTGCCACAGGCTGGGCCTCAGGGAGAGTTACTAAGCAGACAGCACCCAAGAATGTTCCCAGTGGTGTTCTTGGATGAGCAAACCAAGTGGCATCGAGGGCTCTACCCAACCAGAGAACTGGGTGAAGAGAATACACTGGTACTGCGGTGGGAACTGGGAAAGAATAGAAGGGCTTCAGCCTGGTGTCTCCCCTTTAGCATCAGGCCTTTCTGTAGGTTATGGATAGGGTGAGGAACAGAAGAAGGGGTGATCCTTCTCCTGCGGAGAGGAAAGCAGAAACCTGCTATAGTTCATTCTGTTGTGATGCTGGCTTAAGATTTCATACATGATGGTGGCTTCAGGATTCTGGTAGATTGTAGGACTCTAGTGAATTCTCCCTTTTCCTGTTGTCCTTATTTATGCCTCTGAGGAGTCATTAGTTTAAGCTAGGAAGAAGGTGGGATACAGAAGAGGCTAGAGCATCCTTGCATCCTGTCCCTGATATCCTTGCTGCTCATATGAAAGCTTAAAACTAGGAGCTGCTTGACTCCTGTGCCTTCTTGTGTCTTCTTATGTAGCCAATCACATCTGAGATACCCATCAACATGGAGAACCTGCCGGTAAACAACGGTAATGGGCAGGCCTTTGGGTATGTCCTCTACGAGACCACCATCTTTTCATCTGGCGTCCTCAGTGGCCTTGTGCGTGACAGAGGACAGGTAGGAGCATCTCCTCAGAACTCCTGGGACTTTGTGGTGACCGGGCATGACTGGACACACGTTATTTTCTGCCTTCAGGATCAGCTGTCAGCAGTGTGCAGTTCACACGATCTTTCCATTATAATGGCGGTGTTCACTTTCCTCTGTGCCTGCCAAGCACCTTATTCGTTTTCTAGTTTAGCAGAGGCTCTTCCTCCTGTTCACCATGGTTTTCATCTGCTCACTTTGGCAGGTCTTTTTGAACAGAGTGTCCATAGGATTCTTGGACTATACGACAACGAAGATCACTATCCCCTTGACCCAGGTTTGTTAACTCAGGGATCTGGGTGATGGCTGGGGAACTTGGTAGGAGTCAAAGGAGGAAGACCAGGAAGCCAGGAGACTCCTTAATTAAAAATTGGAAAGAGAAGGGCACAGGTAGCTTTCTGACCAGTTGGGGATTCTTACTCCCATTCTTAGAGCATAGGAAATGGCTGGGAACACAGATTCCCAGGTGTAACTGAGTTATCAGGTGGCAATAACTGGCCACTGTGTTCCTGGCAGGGTTACACAATACTGAGGATCTTGGTGGAGAATCGTGGGCGAGTCAACTACGGAAATAACATTGACAGCCAGCGCAAAGGTGGGTCCTAGTACAGACCAGGAGAGAAGCCGTCACCACTCTTCAGACTTGTCTATCTGCTCGCCACCGGGTACATTAATAGGCACTGGGGCTCACTTAGGGAGGTGGCTTATGGGGGCCTATTGCAGGGAGGTGGATATTGGGGACCCACTGGAGGCTTACTGAAGGGCGATGGTGCCCGGTTTATCTACATATAAATCCTGGCTAATGGGTCAGGATGGTTTGACCACTTTCCCTTTAGTGCTTTAGAACTGTGTGGTGCTTGTGCCCCTGGAGAAATTTCCATAAGCCCTGAGATGCCCTCTTCGTCTTTCTTTCTACTGAAATTTACTTCGGTCAGAGTGGGCCTCTCTGCTTTTAGTGTTGTGAGTAAGGAGCAAGGAATGGGAATATCTTAGAGTCTGTGGAAGAGTATTGGACCCCTGCCTTCTTGGGTCTTCACACTGAATTCCTGTTCTTCATTTCCCTCAGGAAAACTGAGGGAATAGACAATGCTCCTGGGCCCAGGGGCAAGCCAGACATGCAGTGAGAAAGCTGCATGCTGTTGCTACCTGCTCACCATGCAGATGTCTTTAAACCTATCTTTAATCTTAGAGCGAATGGCGAGCTCCTTGCTGAGTGACCAGGGCTCTTAGTTCGATACCCTCATAATACCATAAAGTTAGGCTCTTTGTTACCACTTAGCCAAATACAACTCTCCCTAGAAAGAGGCCAGACACCAGATGTTACACACTGACATCTCAGCTCTGTCACTGTCCTTGGATGTCCTGTTCTTCATGACAAATTCTATGGCTGGACAAACAGTGGTCTTATCTCTCGCTATAAATTTTGACATCTCCAGGGAGGCTTTAGTCCAAATGCAGACTACCTTAGGCTGCACATGCTTTAGGGAAGATCCTTGCTTCTTCTTTCCTGGTACATCCACATGTGCCCTGGCTGCATCTGTGTCACCTGTCTCCTGATTTGGGGCTTTCTCTTTGCCCACTCTCCCTAGGTTTAATTGGAAATCTCTATCTGAATAATAAACCCCTGAAAAACTTCAAAATCTACAGCCTGGACATGACGAAGCAGTTCTTTCAGAGGTGAGTCCCTGTGAGTCTGCTATATGAGGTTATAGCTAATAGGTAGCAAGAGGCAGGAATGCCCTGGCCTCCCAGGGACCTACCTAAGGTGAGGGTAGGACCAGCACTGGAACCCATGTTTACAAACCGGGAAATGCCACCCATCCTGCTGCCTTGCTGCCATCCTATGACCTGGTTGGGAGTGGGTGGCCTTGGGGCCTTGTTGGGGGAAGGGATGTGTCTTAGGAAGGACATGTGAGATGGTCCTTCCCTCCTTTTTCTTCTTATATCCTGTCCTTAGGTTCGACATGGACAAGTGGAGTGTCGTACCCAAAGAAATTACCTTTCCCGCTTTCTTCCTGGGCACCTTGTCAGTTGGCATTTACCCTTCCGACACATTTCTGAAGTTGGAGGTTTGTAGGACTCCTTTCTTCTCCTGTCCTCTCATTTTCTTAGGGCTCTGAGCTGAGCTGACTTGGATAGAGTTTTCTGTAACACCTGGGCCAGAAACCTCCATGTCTTTCTGTATTGCTGCACATGATAGGATCCTGTGACTTGTCTGTGTCAGAGTGGGCTCAGAGCTGAAGCACCTTGCAGTACTTCTCAGTGTGTGGGTTCCTGTGCACGGCCTGAGGTTGATTACCCTGCCTATGAGGCACAGGCAGTGGGGTGGGTTGACCTTCATGGATGTCTAATGTTGGTTCGCTTTGGTCTCTCAGGAACATGGTCTGTTTCTCACTTTGGGGCTCCCGTGGTAAAGCGAGACCTTCTCTGTTTTATTTGAAGGGCTGGGTGAAGGGGGTTGTGCTCGTCAATGATCACAACCTTGGACGCTACTGGAACGTAGGACCTCAGGAGACTCTCTACCTCCCAGGTGTCTGGCTGAACAAAGGACTCAACAAGGTGGGAATATTTGTAGACCCCGTCCTTTTTCCTTGAAACTCTTTTCTCATCCCTGCTTCTCCTGCTATCAAGTTGCTTCTCGGCCTCTGAAATGCTTGACCAGGAAGTAGGAGAGGGTGGGTATTTCAGCTACCCTATTCTTCCCCTTCCGTTAGTGAGTGACAAGTCTCTATTTGCCCCTACCACCTCCTTCCAACTGCATTCCACACCCACCCTTCCAATCCTGCTATCCCACAGCTCTCCCATCTGCCTACAGGGCAGACCTCACAGCCCAGCGCTTGTTTCCCACAGGTTATCATTTTCGAAGAGACAATGGCAGGCTCCATGGTACAGTCTACTGATATCCCCCACCTGGGCAGGAACCAGTATGTTAACTGAACAGCAGCCCCTGCAGCCCCTGCTATGGCTGGCAGCTTCCTTCCTTCCTGTCCTGCAGGAGAAGTCATCGTAACTAGCAACCTCAAGGAATGAAGGGCTATATTCAACTCAGGCCAAAATTCTACGCCTAAACCTAAGAGAAGATGGGGTAGTGCTGTCTGGGATACACTCAGAGTGAGATGTCTTCTCTTCTGGTTTTGTGGACGGGCATTTTCTGCTCCCCTGATCTTCCAGGGGAGGCCACAGAGCGGCCACAGAGTATGTAGTTAGTTATATCACCTTCAAAGAAGGTGCTGAAGCGGGTGGGCACTGCCCTCTTCTGGAAGTGAAAGCCTCACTGGCCAGCCTGCTGGTTCTAGGTAGGCTTTTTGAACATTCCCAGCAGGGTGTGGTCACACCCTAGACAGCTTCTTTGTGCTCCTGAATTTGTGGGTTTGTCATTGTTTGTAGAGCCAAGAGAAAAGGGGTCTTATGTGAGTCAGCTTTATTGTTTTGACTTTGCACCTGCCAGTTCTGGGGATCTGGAAGAAACCTTTTCCTGTTCTCTCTGTCTCTTATTACATTAGTCAGTTGATAAACTGAGCCTAAGAGACACAGGCGTGTTCAATCCTTATCTCCCATGTTAGAGCTGGGCACTTCAGCAGACACCACCTCACATCCATGCTCTCAGGAAGGGAATGGCAGGAGGACCCATCGAGGTGGTGCTGGGCAGCTATGCCCGACTGCAGTAGAATCTGGGGTTAGCTAGAGCCCACAGGTCTAGCACCGTCCTTGTGTTCAGCGCAGCTGATTCTTTGAACACTCGTCTTCCCCTTCCTGACCAAACAGCAGGGAGGAGGAAAGGCAGCCTTCTGTCACGCACAGTCCAGACTGAAGGCTCTTGTTCAAGGGATCAAGTGCAATGGCTTGGTGTGGTCTTGCCATTCTAAACTGCAATACACTTGAAGCAAACCTTCTTTGTGGGGTCTCCAGCTTCTCTGTACCATTCTCGGCCATGGCAGAAAGTGACCTTTAGGGATCCAGATACTGATGGTACCCAGCTGGCAGGAGGCACCTGCCACTGGCTTCTTACCACCTGTCCTGATTTCCCTTCTCCTTGAGATGTCATTGCACTAAGAGCAGTCCAATCTCATACTGGTGGTTAAGAGTAAGCTTTTCTAGAAAGTTAAACCACGATATATAGGTTAGCTATAGGGGATAGTTTTTCTTCATAAATTACATCTGACATGTACTGCTCTAAGCCGATTGTCTTCAGTAATAGTGAAAATCAAATAACACACATCCGTGAGCATAGTGCCCACACAGAAGCCCAGCGAAGATGGGTTAGGCAAGAGCAGGCAAACAGAGAGCCTTGCAGACTGACAGGGCGGCTTCCTGAGTATGACCAGGGACACTGTAGTCAGGGCTACTGCAGCCACCGAGCTAAGCTCCTAGCTAATGTATCCGCAAGTGGTCATAGCGGAACAGCCCATGTCCCACTGGGTCTGCGAAATCGAGTTTTCTGTCTGTCTGTCTGTCCATCTCTCTCTCTCTCTCTCTCTCTCTCTCTCTCTCTCTCTCTCTCATATTCTCTCAGATGGGGTCATATTATGTAGCCCCTCCTTGATCTTTTGTTTCTCTTGCCTTAGCCTTGCAACTTCTGTACCATCATGCCCAACTCAAAGGGAGCTTTTTTTTTTAAAGCCCTTTATTTGTCTTAAAGTTTTAAAATAAAATTATGTGATAAATTTTTTGCTTTTGCGTCTGGGGAAGTTAGGCCTATGAGAGCCATGATGCGACGTGTGACCGTTCAGAGGGCAGCCTGCGGGGGTTTGTTCTCTCTTTGAGTCCTGGGGAACAAACTCAGATGATCAGGGTTGGTGGAAAGTGCCTTTACCCGCTGAGCTATCCTCCTCACCCTCCAAGGAAGCTTTGCAAAGTGAAGCTTGTAGGTGATCCCTAAAGAACAAGAGCCACCAAGCCCCCAGCTTTACCCGCTCTTGCCGGTTCCTTCTGAGACGCTTGGAATATCAAGCATCCAGCCAAGATGCGGAGGAGTGCGGGGCTACCGGAGCAGAGCCAGAGCCAGAGAGCAGTGTCACATTGTCACTTTGTCTTGCATTACATAAGAGCAAAGCTGAATTAAGCAGGGCTGTGCTGGGAAGTGTGACAGGCAAAGGGAATATAAAGGAATCTTACATCGCATCCTTCTGTAAGGGAGGAAGAAGCCTCCGAGTCGGTTTTATGCATACACGATTAGCTATGTATCCAGATAAGGTCTTTCTGTAGCAACATTTTTCTCTACCTCCCTAGCATGTGCAGCCGACCTTAGCTCTCCAGCATCAACTAGTTCTTCCCGGTCTCAGCCCCTCCAGAGTTCTCTCACCAACACCCAATTGCTCTGAGACTCTCTGCTCACTCCTCCTCCTCATTTTTGTCTCCTCACTGTGTGGGACCACACCTGTGGGATCTTGACACCAGCACCCTCCAGTGTCTGTTCCCAGCCTCACGGCAGGAACACAGACAGCTGGCCCTCACTATCTGTTGCATGTATATGACGAGGTCAGAAGTAGGACTTCGCTTTCCCTCCTGTGACCTCTACTGCACTCTGTCGAGTAAAAACAAGTGGAAATTCCGTTGTGTGTCCCAGATGATTTCGGTTCTTGTCTCTTCGTTCCACATACAACCTCTAAAGCCTGGAGTGCAGCCGCTTCGCCCTGCCCTCATCCAATCCACCTTCGTCTTCTACCTGGTACATTGCAGGGGCTGCCTCCCCAGTCCCCCTAGCTTGGCCCATTTGTCCTCAGCCCTGGAAGCAAAGTGGCTCTACTCGGAGGCCAGTTGCATCAGTGGACTCTAATTTCACTGGAGTAGAAACCCAAAGCCTTATCCTAGTTTTGGAGGCCAAATGATCCTCGGCTTTCTTCCTCCCCCGACCCCTGCCCCTCACTGGTCCCATCAGTTGCAGTTGCATTGCTTTTTTGCCTGAGTTATACGTATGGGGGGAACTCTGCCGTGGGGGGACACCTCACTTTCATTAGTCTTGTCTTCATCAGCTGCACGTAAGCATGATGCTCTTTGCTTCCACGTTCCCATATACACGCTCCCATGCTTTATGGAACCCCAGGCCTTCTCACCTCCCCTTCCCATCTTCCCCAGCTTCTCCCTCCCATCTTCCCCGGCGGCTCTGCTGTTCCCCCTACAGCACCTCACACCTGAGATGCTGCATCATTAGCATGGCCTCCTGCATTCGGTGGGCGGGTCCCATGAAGACTGCAACGTGTCGGGGACCAGAAGAGTGCACACTCCTAGCAGGCATCCGGTCAATATTTGTTGGACGGTTAAATTAATAAACGAGAGTAAAATAAAGACAGGGCTGAAGAGGATTACAACTGTTAAAAACCATATTTGACTTTTAATTTTTTTTGAAAACAAATTAAATACAGTTAAATAAAAACAGACCAGATGGCGCAGCAGCTTGGGCTCCACCCTCACGCCAGCCTCTGCCCACGGAGCTCCTGGACCCCTGGCTTAACTCCTCTGTGGTGGGCCTTTCCAGCAAGGGAGCAGGGGACAGCCTGGGTTTGGAGAGCCAGTTGTCATCATGGACCCAGTTCTGATTTGCAACAAACTCATTCCCGACCGTGATGAAGGCCGCAGTCCACCGGGGTTGTAATTTTAAATAAATACACATGCAGCTAAGAGGGGACGTAATGTGAAAACAACTGAAGTAGCATCTGCCAAAAAGTGAAAAATAAAAATCCCCATTTTGTTTTTTTTCATTTTCGATTTCCTAAAAAGAGCACTGTGTTTGGCTAAAAAGGTGGCCTCGGCAGCCCGTTTGACCTTGGCATCCACGAACAGTTTCTATGAATGAGCGTGAGGTGCCCAGACATATTCACCCATTGGATAGATTCCCTGTGCCCCTCATTTGATGCCAAGGGGTAAACCAATATCCAAAAGTATGAATGGTTCGGGGGAGATGTCCTACAGGGTGACTGCGGGGTCTTATCCCATCAGGTCGTTTCCCGAAGACTGTGGGAAGTTAAATCCATTTCAAAATGGGCAGCTGATGCTATTCTCTGAAAGTTAGCTGTGTGGACTGAGTCTCATCCACCCAAGAGTGGATTCTGAATGACTCTCGGGCCCATCCTGTGAGTTTTAATGGAGCGGGGGAGCTGTTAGCAGTTAAAAAATAAATGCTTCTTCAGTGGGCTCGTGCCCTTTCCTTTTCCCCACTTGGGGGGAAAATTGTGCTTCCAACTTGTAGGAGCTGGAGTGAGGTTACCACCAGAGGGCCCCGTGCAGCCAGAACCAGGGGCCTCTGGGCTGCTGAATACCCAGGCAGATGCTTCTCTCGGGCAGGTGGGTAGGTATAACAGCGTGAGCGTACTGTCTGGGGCGTAGAAGGGGCAGTGGGCATGAGGCGGGCTGGCATTGCAAGCTTTCCCGTTTTGTGTAAGATAGAGTGACTTCCAAAGCAGTATGTGCTCAGGTCTCCCTTTCAGTGTTTAGACATTTCCTGCTCTTGACCTTGAGCCCCTGCTAATGCACCCCTCATAGGATTGGCTCAGAAAAGGGCTGGGATTGCTGGGCCTCAAACTTTTCAGGAAGAGCTCTGCCTGTTTATTACTGTTACCTCCAGTCCTGAGATCTGTGATTCTCAGGGGTTCCAGGAAGAGGGCAATTGCCTCCCCAGTCCAAACCCAGCAAGGGGCATTGCAGCCCAGGGGTATTGGCGAGGCAGTGTGGACTGTGGGGTGACTTGGTTCTCAATCCAGGTCAATCCGTGACCTGTGCTGGCTCTAGGCCCACCACCTGGCTGATTCTGGCACAGGAGGCTTGAAGGACACGGGGAAGGGCTTGGTTCTTCTACAGCCTGAGGTACAAGGGGAGCTGTAGGTAGGCCCAGGCTCCCCCAATGCAGGGCTGGGTGCCAGGTGGGATCCAAGACAGCCTTATGCCCTGTAAACACGAACCAGAGGAGAGCCAGAGGTATTTCTGATTTGGGAGCAGCTCTGAGGAAGAGCAGGTGTGAAAGACAAGTGTTGGGGCATCTTCATGCCCCAGGCTGCTCTCTGGTCTTCAGGATGTCCTGGCTGGGCACATGCTGTGTAGTCATGCTGGGCCCAAGAGCAGGGAGCCATGGACAGCCATGCTGCACTCAATAGTGGCGTTTTCTGACCTCCCTCACCCCAGCATCACTCGAAGGCAGGGTCCCCTTGCTTACACAGCCTCATCAATGCAGGAAGCTTCCAAGGAGGTGTGCTGAGCACAGGCTTTGCTGGCAACGGGAATCCCCAGCACTTGGGTCTTTTAAGCCCCTGGCCTTGTTGATGTAGAGAACCACAGGTCTGGGATTCTGTGCTTAAATTCTCTGTCTTTTGTCCTGGCATCAAGCTGGGCTCTCTTGGAAGCCCTCAGTCTACGTAATAGGTGTTCCTCAGGAGTCTGCCTCAGAGTCACTGTCAGTCATGGGAGAGGATGGAAGGCCAAGATCAGGGGTCTGAGAAGGCGATTCCTGTGTGTGGGGGAAGTAGGAACAACAGGGGTTTTAGCTTGGGGCCAGGTAGAGGTGGAGCTGCAAATAGGACAGAATGTTTGATCCCCTAGTGGACTCCACACAGCCTCTCTGCGTTCCCCTTGGGAGACATTTTGAAAGGCAATTGGTGGGAATTCTAGTAACGTGTGAGGGCAGAAGGCGAGAAGGAGCTCTGTACCGAGGCATTCTAAGATGCACTGGCCAAGCATTTCAGGTTCCTGGATGGCACCCTGCAGAGACGTGGTGTCTGCAGATGTATCAAGGCAAAAACCAACATATTTGTCTGCTGTGGGCCCATGGATCTGTGGTAGGGTCTGGAGTAGAGAATCCTGGGACAGTGCTTCCAAGAGGCAAGAGCACAAAAGGCCCCTCAAAAAATACTTGGCCCGGCCAGTCACTTAGCAAAAATCTCTTGGGTTAATGTGTCACTTTGGGCAAGTCGTTTAGCTTTTCTGACAGCACTGTCCCTTCCAAAGTGTAGATAGATACACTGGCCTAACCCAATGGGAGATAAACAATTAAAAAAAAAGATCTATTGTGTAGGATTTGTTATGTGCCAGAGATTGCTCTCAAAGCTTTGCACATATGAAAAAGCCAGGAGCAGATAAGTGCCACTAGGCCAAACATGAAAGTGGTACCTTGGTATGGGAGCAGGCTCCAGGGCTTATACTCGTGAGCCCTTTCACCAGCTACTGAAATCTACAGGGCTACTGATCTGGTGTGGTGCGTCTTCACCACAGCTCTGTGTTGGAAGTAATCCACAGAACCCTGTGAGCAAGTCCATACTGCACCCCGTCACTGTGGGCCACACCCTACGGCCAGCAGGACAAGGGAAGAATGATGCCAGCAGGATTCAGCTCTATCAATGGAAGCGGCTGCCGCTTAGTTGTTGGGGACATAATCTTTGGCCATGATTCTCCTGCCCACATTGGTCTTGTCTCCCACAAGACCAAAAGGAAAAGTCCTTGGAGATGGAGGATGTGTCCCAAAATGGTGCCACTCGTCTCTTGCACTGGCCACTCTGGCCTTCTCTCCTACCTGCATGTGTAGTTTCAGATCTCCACCGAGGGGTCAGTGAAGCCCTTCTTCCCCTCATTCACCAGCACTGGCTTCTCTGTTCGCGTATGCCAGACCAGGATCTGCATATCCGGAGACACAAAATAAAAGTGGTGCTGATTCTCAGATCATTCTGTCACTGTCTATCTCCCTTCCCCACCCGGCAAGCATTTTTTCTGCCCCCTCCTTTTCCACCTTTGCCCCATCAAGGCATAAACCGTTCTTTATTCATCTCCTTTCTTGCTGTTTGTATTTGTGACACGTTCATTCAAAACGTCTTCTGAAAGCAAGAAATCTAAAGCTACAGAAAACAGACACATCTCAAGCTTCCCCAAATCTGCATATGTGTATGTATGTATGTATCTGTGCATATGCACATGCATACATATGCAGGGATGCATGTGCTCTGTATACGTGCATATATGCAAGTGTGCACCTTCACTCGTGTGTGCATGTGTGTGCTCAGCAGGGGTCATAGACTCCCTATGGAGTCAGAGATCCTTGGAATTCCTCAGCGGAAATCCCTCTCCATTTCCCTGCCTGTCATTGAAACCGCCTTATAATAAAATACCATCTTGGGTGAGGCCTGAAGGCAAGCAAGCCCTCTTCTTGCCCCCTGATCTACAGACAGCCTAGAGGTGTGTGGGGTTCTGCATCATCAACTATCAGTTCTGAAGAGGATCTTACCTTGGTACAGTTTGCTGCCTTGGGCTCTAGATCATTGAGGGTGACAAGTTCTCGAAGGAGACTGCTTTCCTGGTAGCCCCCCTTCACCCCACGTAGCTTAAAGTAGGCCTGGCTTCGTTGCAAGATGAGCCGGAGGTTGACAGCAAATCCAGCCATGTCTATTGCAAATGGCCGGTGGGGGTCGAAGACTGTCTTCCAGCCAACCACTTTCCCTGCCCCATTCACCCGGGGGGCCTCATACCGAAGGCCGCCAACGAAGGCCACAGGCCACACGGACACCCTTCTTGTGCTGCGCATCTACGAGGTGAGAACCCGAGTCAGGGTACTTTAATCTAGAATGAAAACACTACCCATTCCCACAGGAGGGGAACCACTTACTGAGCATATGGGTCCCGCCAGCCTGGCCTCCAGACCTGCTATTACTGATTTCTAGAGGAACTCCTACAGGAATCTCACCCAGGCGGCATGCAAGACATTTCTGAGCCAAGATGTTATTCCTCTTATCAATATGGCCCAATAGTCTTTCCTCCCTTATACAAGATCTCTCAATATTGCCATTTTTAAATTTGCAATGAACTTCCCTCCTTAAAACTTTAATGGAGATGCTCAAACTGGCCACCTATGAGGAAGCTGGTGGCCATGTTAAATGACCTCATAAAGAGGTCCCTTTCAGAGAACAAACCTCTAAGGGCAGGACTAGGGTGTGGGAGCTATAAAACTCAAGTCATTTTTTTTTTTTTAAACAGGCTGGGTTGCTCTAACCTGTATGGAGGTTTTCCTATTTCTCTGATTCGCTGCAAAGCTCAGGGAGCCCAGCTTAGGGTTCCCTGCATTTGTCAATGCATGCCATAGTATCCTCTGCTCTTATCTTGGTATGGTCCCCACATCCAGTCCCCTGGAGCCCCACCTGCTCCTCTCCCTCCTCTGGTCCCTACCGCACCTCTTCAAAGAGCTCCAGACTGTACGTGTTGTCATCATCTGCGAAGTACACTACGCCCGGCTGAGTGGAGTTCCGTGGGAAGGTCTCCCGCAACCAGCGCAGGGCCAGATTGCGCTGCATGGTGCCACGTGGGATGCGAGGGTCTCGGGCGTCACCTCGCAGCTTGTAGTTGCGTGGTGTCTCTACGTGCAGGTGTGTGTAGTTGAGGCCAGTGTCGCGCAGCAGGCGCGCTGTGAGGGGCGTCCTGCGTGGAGCATCCTCCACCACCAGCCAGTGAAGGTTGGGCACATGCAATAGCGTGTTGGCCATTCGCGTCAGCTCTGCCTTCTGCACCGGTCTACTGTAGGTGGGCGTCACCACATGGATGGTGGGCAGCGTGTCGGACCACGGTGGCGGCCTCGTGTACACGTACTCTGTGCGCACCACCTCCACGATGTCTCGGTCGGACATGCAGTACTCCCTAGGGTCCGCACCGGGTGGTGCCTCATGGCGGGGGTCACTTCCCTCATCTGCAGAGGTGGGAAAAGGTGGTGCGGGGAGGGAGGGGGACGTGGGCGCTGGCCTGGCTCTGATATAGGGCTTTCAAAGTCACCCACCCTTCCAAGACAGTACCTGTCCTCTGTCCCTCTGAAGAACCAACATTAGGGCCTGCCTTCTCGCTTCCGTCTTTAGACCTGAGGTTTCAACCTATGGATCTAGAACTCTCATGAGAATTTTCCTAGTTTAGATTCCTGGGATGACTCAGAAATGACCCCTTCATCATACTTCACATGCATGTAGCTATTTGACTACAACCGGCCACCTTTCAGATATCCCTCTCTAGTTCCTCAATGCATCAGGTTCTAAATAATAATAAAAAAAATAATGTCGTGACTCTCACCTCCAGGGTCTCTTCCTCATATGGCAAAATTGACTACATAGCAGAGACAAATAGCTATGTTCTGTGGTGTGGATTCCACAAAGCCTGAAAGTGGTGGGGGTGGGTGGCTACAGGACAGTTTGGATCTCAAAGGGAACTTAAGGTTTCCCACAAACCCTCTGATCAAGCGAGGCCTCTCTCTCCTGGCGTACGTAGCAGTTCTGGGATTTGGGTGCAGAGTATAGCATTTAACCGCTGCATTTGGTTGTAATGGGTTTTACTCTTAGCTGTCAACACAGTTATAAATCCTGGATGCCATTCGAGTTTAGACCTTCTTCGTGTTTTGTAGACACTTGCTCAGGATTTCCATTCGCCTGATGTCTATTTCCCAATTCATACTTTCTAGACACAGTCCTTTATCTCTCTGGACCCATGAACAGCTCTCTTGTCCTAGTGCCCACTTATTGCTTCCCATCCACACCCCAAGGATACCAGAAGGGACAATGATACTGCAGAAACCTGTCCCTCTGGATGCATGCACACGGACACGGGGACAGCCATTACTTTCTTAACTTTTTAAAAGTGACCTGTTCCAAGCTGGGCATCTCTGAAGGTTTCTTACATCTGGACCATCTTCCTGGGTGGAAAACCTGGCGGGCCTACTAGAAGGAGCAACCAAGGCTGTCGGTGTTCCTGCTTTCAAGTCCTAGATCTCCAAGTGATGCTTTTGGGTTTGAAGGATTCATGGGTCAAATATAGCATAGCATTCACGGCTCACAGGTATCTCAGTAGGCGTGGTAATGGCTAGAGGGCAGACTTGGGGACTTAGGCACAGATCCTCCTGGGTGCTATGACAAACTGAGGTTTAAAACAAGTTTCTTAGTTTCTGGAGCCTTGATTTCAGTGGCCACACAATGGAGCTGATGATATTAACTAATGCTCATAGCATCTGTTTGATGAAGTTATTGTATGGCTAGGCACGGTCACTATCAACTCCTGTACAGGACACTAGCTGACCTGCTTCCTTGTATTTATGGCGAGGATGGTAGGAGCAAACCACACAAAAGGGCTGGAATGTGGACACAGAGAGGATGCTGGGCCACGACTCCCCTGTTCTCCTATCACCATTAACAACAGGCCACTTTGCAAGGTGTGGAGTCCCTTGCAGATGGGCCCAAGTGATCCACTTCTGTCTAATGTCACAAGGGACATGGAATGTGATGCCAGGCCACAGATCAAATGCTGAGTGACTGGGGTGAGGGTCAGGGAGACGGGCAGAGGTGTAGCTCATCAACAGGGAGTTCTGGGTTAAATTGAAAAGAAACGGTGTTGAAGAAAAAGAATAATGTCCAGGATATTCTGAACCCGATATAAGAATTCATTTATCTGATAGTTGGTAATATTTTGGAAACAGGGGTTGAGAGTGGAGATCTAGAGCCATTTTGTACAGCCTTCTGCTTTCCACATCACCCTAAACATGTAGAAGCTTGCATCCTGGGGCAGTTCTCCATGTGTCAGGGCTTGTCTGAAGCCCGCACTCTATCCTTCGCCTTGGCTTCAGGGAGTTTTGCAACTCTGAATCCTAAAAGGCTCTTGGTGTGATGGCTCTGACCCTCACTCTGCCAAGAGGACAACAGACATGATGTCATTTTATATATGGTAGTTTTAGCTCCTCTGGAATGATGTATTCACAGGATAACCATGATTCTAAACTGACAAGCCCCAAAGAGAGGCACTGGGTTGTGAGCAGGGGATGACATCATGGCAAGGACCAGAGTGTCCAGCAAGGGCAGGGAGGTTGCGGCAGGAAGACTGAGGAACTGCAGGGAGGTTGAAGGACGGGCTGTATTCTACAGCGGAGAGCAGAGCATGGGTTGTGACCTGCCCACTGTTGCAGCTCAATCAGTTGAAGTCTCTGACTACTGGGGCTCCCCAGGTCTTGCCACAGAGCATCCCTCTGTTATGGGAAGGGCTTGGGCACCTTCCTTTTCCTACCCTCGTTCCCTGGAATGATGGTACACGATGCAGGGGGAGAACTTGCTGCCTGTCTGAGTGTCCCAGCTAGGTGGAGCAGAAGGTAGCTTTAGCAAGACTGAACGAGAGGTAGATAGATGTGGGAGGCAAGGAAGGTCTGAGGGTGGAGATTTGAGTTAAAAAGATGTCTCAAGACTCATAGCTCGAAGGACATTATTCTAACCCCAGCTTTTCTGCTCGCTCTTGGGAGGAAGCTTCCTCGCTTCAGGCCTTTACCCAGTTAGTCTTCTAGCCAGGGGACTTGAAAGATTTTGCAGCACAATACAAGCTGAGGTGTGGCTCTTCAGGTATATTTTGTATACAGGTACAGCATTTACCTACCATGCAGCAAGCCTCGTGGTCTCTCCACAATTCCAAACTAAAGCAAAACCAAAATGCTCCCTCAAACCACAACATAGGCCGGGACTCTGCACTTTCCTTACCCCCTCTCCTGTGTGGCCCATCCTTGCACACTATGAAACTAGGTATGCATGTTTGTGCACACATTAATCTGGTATGTTTCTGTCATTTAAAATTTGACATTACTTTGACAATTCAGAGCTTCGTGGACTTCAGAAAGGACTGCTCTTCCTAGGGGTATCTCTTTTCCAGAAACAGTAAACAACTGACCACATTCCTGAATCTTTATCAGACTACCCACAGCCAATCTTCCACTTAAATCACCCAATACCCAAACAGAGGACAGGTGAGATGGTGCTTATATCCAAAATCATCCAATCGGTCCACTTCTGAACCCAGTGCATGCTGGTAATCTCAACACTGGAGAGGCAGAGGCAGGAGGGTTACCACAGGTCTGGAGCTAGTCTGGGCTACATAGTGAGTACTAGGCCAACCAGACTTATATAGTAATATAGCTGTCTCAAGAACGGAAAATCTGACCAAGCCAAACCATCTGCTTTTGCGCCTGCGTAGCTGCTTCTATGGCCTTTCTCTCCCTCAAATGACCACATTATAGGTTTTGGCCTAGTTTGCTTCACTCCCTCTGTCTCCTGACTAAAAGCCCCGGTGCTTCCCCATGCTGCCTCATGTATCATGGCATACGCACTCCTCATGGAAACTGAGACTCATACTTGATTTTAATAAATCCCAGGTACTTAAAACCATGTGTGTGGGGAGATTGGGGGGGATCAGAAGGAAGAGGAGGGGAAGAGCAGGAGGAGGCTTTCAGTGGAGTCTTAGAGGGCCCCAAATTACCCCAAGGTAAGACCAGGGCCCAGGTATAAAAACAAATGCTCGGAGGGTAGCCCTTATCACCAAAGCCAGGCCAGGGTGGGGGTGGGGTGGGCTCACCCTTGTGCACAGCAAGCAGAGGTGCGAGGCTGCTCTGGTGCCAGACGGTGATGAGCAGTGTCCAGGGAAGCACAATGAGGACAATCGCGAGGATGTCCCGTCTCTTCGGCATCTCCAAGGCTGGCTGCGCCCACAGCTCCTCATTACCTGAGCAGTGGCAAGGTCAGGGGAGGGTGGCCACGGAGCACCGGCAGCACAAGGAAGAAAAGAACAGGCATGGGCCGGCCGGCCAGGCACAGGGAGGCAGAAGCCGAACACTGGCCGGTAACTCTCACCAGCGCTCACACCCACCCATTGTGGAAGCAGGTTTGCAGAGTCCGGCCTGATGGGAGTCTGCGAAGGGGAAGTCGTCCAGCGCAGGGTCAGGAACCTTCAGAGGTTGATACCTGTAAGAGAGAACAGTGGTGGGTGAGCCAGAGATGTGGACATGGACCGCAGAGGCTGTCCTACTCCAGACCCATAGCATCCAGAGCTTCTCAACAGACCATCATCTCCCCAGAGCCTTTTCTGTATAGCTGTCCGGGCGAGTGAGCCTGTGTCCTTCCCTTGAGAAGCAGCCGTGTACAAGAGCAGAAGGATGCAGTGCTTATAGACACAGATTTCAGAGACATTAGCCATGGTTTAATCCTAACGGACCCACGCAGAAGCTGTGGCTTTTGGCCAGTTCCATCAACTCTGTACTTGTTTCTAAACTACCGATCAGTCACCTGCTTTCCAAAGCTGTTCTCTGAATCAAAAGAGTTAATTCCCAGAAAGCACCCAGGGTGGTCCCTGAAAGAAATGTACCAGAAACTCTGGCTGCTATGCTGTTCATATTAGCTTTGGCCCAGTGTCATACTTAGGAGGCTTCTTTCAAGGATAAACAGATGGATAGGGTTGGACACCACAAGGGAAGACCCTAAGTGCCCTCCTCTCTTTATGTCTGCAGGGAATTCTTATAGGGCACCTTCTTCTCATAGGATGAACCTCAGGTCAGAGTTGAGCATCAACAGGAGGAGGGGCTGTTCTCTGAGGAGCTGTCAGGTAGTAGCCTGATATTTCTTAAAAAAAAAAAACGGCAGCTGCAAGAGTCCGAAGAAAGACCCTTGCTCTAGAACAACCCTACAGGCTTCACTCCTGGGTGTGCAGAGGATCTGGTAGTACTTCTTTGGTATTTTTGTCTTCCTTGTGATAGCTCATAGCTCCTTTGGGGATGATCAGATCCTTTCCTTCTCTTCTTTCTCCCCATCCTGGGCAGATGCTGCTGGGTCCATGGCTGGTAGGAGCACTTGGCACTCTGGCCAGCCCTCAACATGTTCAGCATGCTAAAGCCCATCATTACATGGTAGATAGTCACCTGGAGGCCATATTGTCTTCCCTGCTCAGCCCGTATGTGCTCTTGGTCTTTGCCAATGTTGAGAGTTATGGCCAACCAGAACATTTTGTGACCCAGTTTTGGAAATAGTGTACATTTTTTTTTCTTCTTCTCAGGTCTGCTTTCTACTAGTTCTGGTATCTGCTGGGAGACCAAGCTTTGTTTTCTACTTCCGAGCACTACCCTGGGTGAGCCAACTTCCTATTTCCAGCCCTTCTCATGACTCACATCAGTGTCAGCTTCCCTGACGTCACTCTGTAGGGAGCTCCCCCATGGATCTAGTCTCTTCCCTCTGAAACACAGACCCCAGGGTGACTGTGTTCTCACCGTTCACTCAAATCCCCTCTGAAAGTTGGGATTTGTCTTGGGGCAGTGTTGGGAGGTAAGTCCTGAAAGATGATTGTGTCATGGAGTGGGATTAATGCCCATCTTACTCCTCTTGAGAGCAAGTTGTTCTAAAGCAGGGCCACCTCTTATGCCCCTCTCTTCAATGGCTGTCCACTCTTCATGCGCTTTCCTCTGTGAACAGAAGCAGCACACAGTCCTCACCAGGTCATGATTTCACACTTCATCTTCCAGAACCATGGAGCAAAAAACCTCCTGTTCCTTATAAACAACCCAGTCTTGGCTATTCTCTTATAGAAAGAGACAATAGACCAAGAGAGGGAGGTCAGATCTAGCTGGGGCTTCAGAAATGTCTGCTTCTCAAATGAGCCTGGTTTGGGTGAAGGCTCTGAGTCCAAGTTGGGGAAGCAGAAGAAAGAAGCTGGGCATGGTATAGCCTTGGGCCGTGTGGTGGAGCGCTTTCCTGCTTCTATGGCTCTCTTTCTGGGCAGCTGCTTAGACCTGTAGCTCATTCAGCCTCCCTGTATCTGCCCGTGCCGCTGCTCATGATAACTGGCTGTCCTACAGCATTCATGGTGTCCAAGGACAAAGATGGCTGACACAGTTTACACATGTGCTGAGGTCACAGCTACCCTGAGAGGCAGGCCCTGGCGTATTTCTATTTGCAGCTGGATTCACTGAAGCAATATGGTAAGCAATTTGCCCCTGGTCAGAGATGGGAAATGATGGAGCCTGAATTACATGGAGGCCACGTGGCCCTAAGCTATTGCCTGGAGAAGTACTGGCTTAAGAGCCACCTTCCTCCACCATCGCTACCTTAACTGTCAATCCCAGTATCTGCTGGATGCTGGAACAGGAAGAAGGAACAATGCTATGGGCATGATGTAGGGGGTCTGATCCATGTAGGAGTGTCTAATTCCATCACATTCTTTTTTGGTCAAAAGAAAAAAAAATCTATGAAAGAAAAGGGAGGGGAAGCAGAGAGACAAGCTCTAAAAATAAGCTTAGCAATAAACCCAGTTGTGCATTAATTACTCTGGAAGCCATTACAGCTTGAAAACCCCATAACTTTAATGGAGGCTATTATAAGCATAGTGGCAAAATCGTGGAGCTAATTACCAGGCGGTTATTAAGTAGAGCAGAGAGCACCCCGAGAGTTGCAGAACACCATCTGGCCAGCAGGGGGTGGGCCCACTGGCAATAGTGTCTGGCTAATAGTGGGCAGGAGACCAGGGGTGCAGGCTGTTCCTACATTGGCTTCTCAGACCAACGTGGCTTGTCTCGCATGGGCTATGGTTTTAGCCTAGGTTAGGAGGAATGTGGTGATTGCCTGTGGCATCCTCATGGATCTCAGAATGGTTTCTGGGCCCTTGGATGGGGCAGGCAGAAGAACCAACAGAAAGATTGGAGAAGGCAGGCGGCAAGGTGGAGAGAGTAGGGTGTTTGGAAATAAGCAGCACTTGAACGGGGCTTTATGGTGAGAAAGGACCTATTTGTGAGGACAGGTAGCAGCTGAAGGTCTGCTATGTTCATGATTTCTAATTCTGTGCTCATACACCTGCTCCTGACTAACCCCAGTGACTGCTGGCTTCTCTTACCAGCAAGTGCAGACACGAGGAGCATCTACTTTCCTGGTATTCTCTAACCATCTCACAAACACGGTCAAAGTCTATATTGTGGGTACAATGAGTAAAGCTCGTGAGGAGGCCACTGAATGAGAAGCAAGAGCCCGGACAGTGGCAGGACAGACCCTAGGGGTAACTGTGCTCTCAGTGTTCACTTCCCTGATCTTTGTTTTTAGCTTTAAAAACATGGATTTTTGACTGGAATAATTCTAATAAATTTTCAGTGCTGCTGCTTTAGCAGCCTGGAGCTATGATGACTGGGGTCTATGAGGATCAAGACATGCCCTACACGAGGCAAGAGAGGTCTGGGTGTGTCAGTCTAGACTCCGTGTCATAGGGCCACCGTTACAGCTCCCTATGGAACTGGGTCACATTGAAAGCCATAATCACTTGGAGATAGGCATGGCTGGGGAGAATTAGTCACAGGAATTTTTTTCCCTGCAGGCTTCAAAGAGCTGTGGTCTACAGATGAAAACTGGGGGTGTCTGGGGCACAAAATGCTCTATTGTCCTAGGCTAGAGGAGAAGTTAGGTTGGATGGACTAGTAGCTACTTTCCTAAGAGGGTCAGAGTAGTGTATGAGGAGCGCTCAGTGCCGGCCAATTCTACAGAGGCAGAAAAAGGCTTTCTTCTGAGCCCACAAGTATTTCCACAATACCCCTGACACCTGAAGATGGGTTTATTGATCTCCACTTGAAAAATATTAATTGTGCATTAAGGCTTTATGCACAGTAATTCTGTATGTAGTTAGCTTCTCAATTAGAGGACCCGTGAAGATGTGTCTTCCAGACCATGCAGTGTGGTGTTATTCTCGGTGAGATAATTCTTGGCTCGTGTGTGTGAGTTCCTAGGCTCAATCCCCAGCATCATAAAACAAGCAACAAACAAACATGCAAACAAAACAACCCATAAAACATTTTTATCCATATTTAGAAGAATGTGGAACACAATGGAGAGCCTGGGAGCTGACAGAGGCTACTAAACCCCTTTTTATATAGGATCAGCCAGCTTCTGGCGACTGGGGAGGTTCTTGGCCCTCAATGGGAAGGGGATGAAAACAGTAGGATGAGGAAAATTGAGAAGAATATAAAGGTGCTGAGGTGTTGGCCCCAACCCCAGCATCTCTCTTCCCTACACAGGGCCTCTCCATAGAAACAGAGGCACAGGCTTTGTCCCAGAGATCTACAGGAGCCCCTAATGGGATCAAGGGATTAGTATTGATTCTGCAGGCACTGCTCAGAGAAAGCCCAATGCCAGAGCTAATCAGCTTGCAGCCCAGTCAATCCATACTTCATTAACCCAGCCACAGCCCTTCAGCCACAGCAATGCTGCCTTGGGCCCATACAGTTTCTCCTGGGGTGCAGGGCATAGACATTGACTGCTCCTGGTATGACAATCTCTTAAATACACAGGGAACGTGTGTAGAGCCTTCTGTTTGTCACTCATATGGGGCGGAGGGGGAAGGGGTCTTTTAAGCGTTCCGCTCTGAATCCTACACATGGCATTTTTTTTTTTTAAGTTTAGCTTATTGATGGTCACGACAGCTCTGCATGGTAGGCTTGAGACCTAGTCCCCATCTTTCATAGGAGGACATGAGAGCGTAGGGAAGCTCCCTGATATGCTCAGATCTCAGCGTTAAAATGTAGATGAGGCTGTGGACGGTGACTTCTGTTCCCTTTAATATCCATTGCACCTCCTTTATATGGGTTTTTCTGGGTCTTGCTTTTTGGTTCTCCTGATCTGTCTTTGGCCCACGCACTGGAGATTCCTGATTTAGGAAGATGCTATATGACTTTCAAGGCTACAGGGATCCTTTCTCTTACCTGTACGATGCTTGGAGCTGCCTAAAGAGAGGAAGCGCCATACCAGGAAATGGCCTCCTTCTCTGTGGCCTGTCCCCTGCTGCTGGGCACCTGTAGCACTTATGTGGGTCTGATTTCCTGCCATCGTGTCTCCTTCCAGCTGGGAAACCAAGCCAAGTGCTCAGGGAGAAGGGGCATTGTGTCACCCCAGATTTGGCGTAAAGAATGGTTTTCTTTTCTTCCAGCCCAACACTGTCAAAACCCACATGGTTTGTTGATTTTTTTAAAAAGGTAATTCCTTTGATTATTTTTTTTCTGGAAACGGCCTTGAGTTATATTTAGATTATGATTACGTTAAAAATGAAAATAGGGTTTAAGCTTGGCATGGTTCTCTGTGAGGCCAAGTCCTCCCTAGTCCATGGCAGACATTAAAACAGAATAAAGAATGGTACCGGCTGGGTTTCCTGAAGCTACCTGGGTCATGCTAGCAGTCTATAGAGCAAACCACAAAAACCCATCCCCTTTCCACAGAGCTAATGCACAGGAGGACCTGGATCAAACGCCCATATTTTGTCCTGTGGAGCCATCCCATGTCCATGGGTACGAATAGGAAGAATATTAGCAGATAACTCACTGCTTGATGCTTGAGGACGGGCAGAGGCAAGCATGCCACAGCACCTCAAGAGCTGCTGTAGAATTGGGAACAGCTGGAAATGGTCAGCCAGTCCACAGGGAAACACCAGTGAAGAGCCACCATACAGCAGAGGGGTGAAGGGTGACTGCTTAGGCTGAGGGGACAGTGGTTAGGTGGGGGAAGGTGTGCAATGTCCAGTTACAGGCCGTAGACAGCATAGGGCCATCCAGCCCTTGCCTCCATGATGTGGGAGGAAGTCTCTATCTGCAGAGAACCGTACATTCTAAAAGGAGGGAAAGATTCAGTTTCTCCCACCTCCTTGGCCTTTCTTTCTGTTATCTCTTCTTCCTTGCATGGGCTTCTTCTGAAAGACGTGCCAACTTTAAGGAGGGAGTGCCACCATCCACAAGGGAATCAAGTTCATTAGCTATTGCTGTCTAACAAATTACTAATTACTAAGGAACTTAAAAATAGCATGTATCTGCTATCTTCAGTGTCTGAGTCAGGACTCCAGGCTGGGTTACTTGTCTCACCAAAGGATTGGCTGGGCTGCATCTGTGGGCTTGACTGGGGGAGAATGTATTCCCATGATTACATGGTTGTTGGCAAAACCCACCGGTCCACAGGTGCGTATCTCCTGTAGCCTGTCTGGGTCATAGTCCCTTGTCATACAGGCCCCCTTCTGTTTGACCTCCTACTGTACCAAGTCATCAAGGAAAGAGCCCAGAGCTAATTGAAGTCCTGCAGCCGTAACAGATCAATATCTTTTGGCACCTTTGTGACAAATGAGAAGATACTGATATATGAAGACATGGAGTTTCAGATGACGTGGGCCATCTTAGAGGTTGCCTGCCTACCACAAACTGCCAGGTCATTCTCTCCTCCTTTGAGCTCCTCAGCTCTTGCCCAAGCATCACAGATCCCAAAGGTAACATCAAGGACCAGCCAAGCCATGTGTTCTACCATTGCCCATCACCTCTCTGTCTGCTTCCTTTGCTTTTCTCTGCCTGGAAAGAAGGATCCATGGAGGATGGGGCAGTAGTGCATGAGCTTGGGTCCTGGGCATCTTGTGGAGCTCTCTTCCCTTTTGAGCCTTCATTTCCTCATGGGAATGAAATGGTGCTTCCCCAGGTAGGTTATTAGGTAGTTAGGAAAAACTTAGCATAAATAATCTGACACGTATTTGGTACCAATAAACGGATACTTCTATAACTGTGATCTGCCCAGCCTGGGAAGGGCCTGGCATGGGATTCCTAGCTCATTTTCTTTTGGTTACTTCCAGTCAAACCCTAGATGCTCCCCTAGGGCTCCTTTAAAAGAGGAGGTGTAGGAAGAGAGGGACTGAAGTAGTCAAAGACAAGTTTCTTCTCAAGGGCTAACCTTGGCTTTACCATATGACATCAAGCCGCAGACAAAGTCACTGCCAAGACCAGCCCCAGGGAAAGGGGCTTACAAATGCGGTGGGAGGCAGCCATACAGGGCATCTTCTACCCCATGACCCTTCAGCTGTAAATTTGCCTCCCTTTTGTGGCCTCCACACTCCTGCGTGTCTTTGTCAGTGTTTGATGTGCCTGGGGGTGAGCACCCATGTCCAGTGGCTATCATGGGAGACGGAAGTCTGGTATGAGGTCAGCCACGGTATTCCTACTCACTGCCCTCGTGATGCTGATGGGGTGGAAAGTGTTCATCTGATGAAAACGTGCCTCAGGTCCCTGCCCTTCATCTTCCTAGATGTGATACTTCTAATTTAAATCAGGAAAGGATTGGTATTAAAATTTCCATTCTGACAACACATGAAGGCTGATGGCGAACCACAGAGCACCTCCTGGGTGACTTCAGAATGTAGGGGTCTCTTCTCGACACACATATGTACTTGCACATGTGTGCACAGGCCTAGCATGCCACCTGATGAGCGTGAGTTTACAGCTCAGTCTTGGTTATCACTTCTAAGGCCTCTTGCAGAATCTTGTGATTGGGTCCCTGTTGGGACGAATCACGAATGTGCCCTTAACTTCCAACACTCAGGTCTGGGGTTGTTATGAAAGAGATGACGCCAACATGACCGTTTACTCCCTCTGCAATGCTGGGGTAGGAGGCGGCCCTCTAAAGATTTCATAAGGCTGGCCTCCAAGTTCTCCTGTGCCACTTATCTCATCTAATTATGAAACCTTTACAACCCCGAGTTTCTTTCTTTGATTTTAACAGATGACGAAGCTGAGGCGTTGGATTGGGGGTTTGTGCTTCCTCAAATGCCCCAGGTAACAGATAGTGTGACTCTTCCGGTTCTCTTTTGGATAAGGTCTGCTGTGAACTTCCCGTTGGGATAGTTTTCTGCCTGAGAGTGGCAAGTCCTCCCTCTCACCCCTGTGGCAGAGGGCTCTTCCCTTCTGGGTACTGCGGCTGCATGCTCAAATGGCAACCGAGAGACTGGGATTCCCTTACCACTGTGACCTTTTGCTAAAATAAAAATCCAAAACAGGAGCAGTTTGAAGGTATGATGAGGTGACAAGGTAAGTAAGTCACCGGAGACAACAGATCAGCCACAGGTAGAGTGTGGGACATAGCTAGATATTACCAGTGATCCAGGAGCCACTGCTTAATCCCTGTAAAGGTGCTGAGTGTGGGGATGAGTGTGGAGCAGAGACAGGGTGCGTTTCTTTCTTCGTCTTCCCTGAGTGGCTCGCCAGCCTTGTCCCAGGCTTCATGATCCACCTTCAGGAGCCAGCAAATACAAATGCTGCCGTTCCCTTCTACATAATGAACCCTGGGGGTGAGTGAGTCTGACTTGCTCCAACCCGCATTATTCTCATATCCTCTCACTACCCACCTCCCCTTACTCCCTGGAGACAGGCACAGGGCCGGCAGTGCACTTCATTCAGTGCCACAAAGAGACCACATGAGGGTTTTGTCCTGCCTTTAGATCCTACATGCTATACCCATTTCTCTTTATTTATTTACCCATTCTGGTTTTGGAGTATCTCTCCACCCAGCCCGCTGCTCTGCTCAGTGCCCCTCGAGAAGCCTGTGGGCTGCTTAGGACATCTGTGGGATGGCTCCACAGTGACTGAATACCCACTGGGCCAGCTCTACCAATGGACGCCTGCTTTGCATAGGAGGGACTCAGCCTATTTTGCTACCAGGCAGGCAGCAGGGACTACTAGAGCCACAGCTGCTTCAAAACAGCAGTAGCAGAAGCCATGTGGGCAGCTGGCCAGGAGGCCACATTTCTCTCTGTGCCAGGCTGCCATGCACCAACAGTTGGCAGAGAATAGTCCTAAACTGAGAGGCACTGCAATGCCCCTAGAGCCTTTGGCTTCAAGGCTGGGAGAGATACTGGATTTGCCCTCTGATAACCTCAGGACAGAGGACAGCCCCTGGTTATGCCGCCTGAATGAAGGATGATGGAGTGAGGGTGCCCATATAGAGGGTGGAGCCTGGTATGGATATCTACTCGGTTCCTTACTAGACCTGGGGAATGGGACCAAACAGGCGAGGGACTGCAGACTGGGTCGCACCCTGGAGCAAAGAGGCTGAACCTTGAGTATTGTGGGATAGTAGGCAGAGCCTTTCAGGTTGTTGTAGGGCTTTTTATCCTAGGGGGAGGGTGGGTCAGCTGACAGCCGCTTGCTCCCCCACCACTGACTTTCTTACTCTGATGCTGTTCGAGGCCATTCTCTGCCTCACATTCCCTCAGTGCTGAGGTCTGTGCTGCGTCTAGAGAAAGTGCTGGCAAAGTGACATGCCCCTGAGCCCTGTGCCTCCCCTAGCCTCATCTTCCCCAGGCCCAACCGTCTATGACTGTCCAATCATCAAGTGTGGGGCCTTGGAAATGGTCATGCGCTTGCTGGATTTGATGTTTGTCCTCCAGGTCAAACCTGTGCTTTCCCGGGGCTCAACACAAAAGAGAAACAGCACTGATATTTCTGCCGCCCAGGCTCCCTAACCGCGGCTCTCCCAGGGCTATTGGTAGGCAGTTGAGGGAATCCATTGGCAGCATCTGGTTCACAATTAGCGCTGAAATTACTTAGATCATGGAAGGTATAATAGCGGTGGCAGCAGCAAGCACTACCACCTTGTTTAAAATCAGAACTCCCGGAGCGGGAGGCGGCACGAGACGGTAACAAACAGCATTATGGAAGTGTATTCCATAAGTTTGTGAAAATCATAGCAAAACATGTTACTGCATAAATTAACATTTGCTAATAAAAACTTTAAAAATTCACCACCTGGAAGATGAAGAGAAGGGGAACACGGCTGTTATTCCCCAGGGGGCAGACCAGTTACTCCTTGGGCAGTTTCTCTAGCACATTCCTCCTTCCTCACAGCTAGGTGGGGCAGAGACTTCAGCCCCTGGGAATGTAGGCAGTTGGCATGCTGTAGCCTGATAAATGGGGGTGGCCTGGGGCAGGTAGGCTTCCCATGTGTGGGGAGGTTGTATTGCTTGGAACCCGGCACTCTAGCCCGGTTCACCCTGCTCTTATTCACAGCGTGCTCCTTAACAATGACCCAGAGCCCTGTTCTGTGCGCTCTCCATATGATGCACCTTTTGCAGGCTGAACAGAAGAGGCCTGGGACTAAAGGCAGAGGACATGAGAGTCGTACACTGTGGCTTCCCTGGTGCTCTGACGCCTGCAAAAGACTATTTCTTCTTTCCCCTCTTCCTGCACTGGCTATCTCTATGCCTCCATTGAGCCTGGAAGGGGCCCAACTAAAGGACTATAGATTTCTGTAGGTCCTATGGCTAAATCTGTTAGTGTACTAAGGTATGTCAATGGGGATATATGACTATGGTCTCCTGAATGCGACAATTTCCCTGTTCTTTAACCTCAGGTTGTAGTTTTCTGGGAACTTCATTCTTGCTCTCTCCCAACTCTAAGCTCTCCCTTCTAGCAGGCCTGCTCTGTCCCCGAGGTTCCCGCTGTGTGGCATCAGCTATCCCCACTGACAGGATAAGAAACAGTTAATATGATGTGCTGATGGTGGTTGCTTGGGCATACTTATAAATGTGTTATCAGCCAGAGGGGCCAGCTCGTGTGTGCCACTCCTCGTAAACACAGCAAGTGTGGATGTGATCAATGGAGGGTACCTTAAATCTAAATCCCACATGTGGAGATTATGCTGACACTATCTATGTGTGCTCCGGACTATATATTATATGGCAAGCTGCAGGGTGGCTATGTATCACTGATCATCTCTCTGCAAAGAAGCCTGAAGAGTGTAAGGCAGATTTGCTTGCTATTCCCCACCCCCACCCCAGAGGGCTCTTTAGGGCCTCATGGGTTCTGAGTCCAGACAAAGAACCTAAAAGGGAAGATAGATTTAATCTTTAGGGCTCTAGGAAGACAGTGGGAGTGATAATGGCCCAGGACATTGGCATCTCTCTGTGGCTAGGATGTCCATGCGGAAGACTCTTCCCTTTGTCTGTCCTAATACTTGCTAAGCTGATCAGCTCCCAGGACTGGGAAGGCCATGCTCATCTAGGGGAATGGGTACCTGGGGATCCTTAGGAAATACAAGATAGCTGGAAGGAGCAAACAGAGGCCCAAACAGACACCAGATAAAGTGGGGGCTCTCCTGCCAGCTTTGTGTTCCCATGGTATTTGAAATATAACTTCGTGCTGAGTACCAATTTATCTGCTATGTCTTTCCTGGATCAGGGAGGGCAACTGGGGCCAACTACCATTGATCGAGCACTTTGTTCTCCATGGTTTGGCAGAAAGGAACCAGTCCACTGACTGGATGATTAAATAAAATGTTGCATGTGCACATGCAACAGCCTTACTTAACAAATGCTACTACGTGCACCAATCTTGAGGACGTTAGAAGAGAAACGACTCCCGAAAGGGCAACTGGTGTAAGCCATACTCAGACGGTGTGTGCCCAGAGAAAGCTGGAGGGCAAAGCTGGGGGTGGGGTGGGGGTGGGGGGAGATGCTCATCAGGTTTAGAGGTTCCAAGTCGTAAGGTTATAAAACAGCGACTATATTTGACGACTGAACTGTACACTTAAAATGAGTGAGATGGTAAGTTTTATGTTACATACTTTTGACATAATAAGTTGAAAAGAGCTTTTTGTACACATGGTCCATTTAGACCTGGCCAACAAGGACATCCCCACAGGCCCAGGGCTTTCAAGAAGCAGGCCCAGCGAGCTTTCCTTGAAGCTGGGTTAGGCTTGGTGTCCTATGTGATCACAGTGCCTGTCTGGTTTGTCTCCTGGGAATATCACCATGAAGAAATCAGTTCAGGGCACAATGATGGGTGTACCCCTTAGCATAGTGGTTATTCGTAGGCGGCAGCCTGCAGCCTGGCAGCGGAGGAGGCTAGAGCGGCGGTCGCTTGCTCTCAGACACAGAGGGAGATTTATGAGGGGGAGAAGAAGTTAATATCGACAAGTGATGAGTTAGGGGAGTAATACGTCAGCTTAAGTTCAGAAACTCTGACGGAGAAAGAAAATCACATGCCTACCGGCTGTTCATCATCCTAAGCAGGCCGCAGAGCCAGGGTCCCCGGCCTGTGGCTGAACAGTGTACACGCTAGCTGGTCAGTCCCTATGTCTCTGAAAGCAGTGTCCATTTACTGTGAGGCCTCTAGGCATGGGCCAGTGGGGAGAGAACAAGAGAGCTGAGGGGGCAGGTAGGAATGGTGTGAGGGTTGCTGAGGGGAAGATCTATCTACTAGGATGGCCACAGAAGTGTCTCTGAGGCACGGCATCTTCCTTGATATATGGATGACTGCATCCACCATGCTTCCCAGGGGACCAACAAGGAACAGCTCCTGGAAGCAGCTTTGCCCTGACTGGGTGCCAGGGCAGTGATGATTAGGGGTGGAGAGGGTGATTCCTCAATCTCTGAGGCCTAAGCCTGTGATTTCCCCCAATCAGAAGGGCTGTAGTTCTAGGCTATAAGTAGTTAGAAGCCCCAGAACTGGGCTGCAAGCCACTGAGGATTCCAACTCCTCACCTACTTCTGTAGGTGTGTCTGTTCACCAAAGGCAGGCCATTAGGACGTTAGGGAAGTTAGAGCACTGTGGGAAGAGACACTTAGGTTTGAGTGGCCTCAGACTGGGGTGGAGCCACTGTGGAATCCGTCCCTTCCCATCAGTGTAGGAAGTGGCCTGGAGTCACAGAGCCTGATGCTGGAGAAGCCTGGTGGCCCAGGGAGCCTGGGCGTTTGCGCACTAGTCAGGCACATGCTTCCAATTTGCTCTCCTCACCTGCCACCTTCCACCTTTGGGACACCAGTGTCCTGAATGTACTGCAGAAAGGCTACGTGGTGTGACTTTCCACTGAGTATGCAGATGTTCTTTGGTTCGTGTCCTCCAGACTTGAGATGAGGAAACAGGTTCTGTCATTCAACTGAGTTACTGACAGAGCTGGGACGTGAACTTAGGACCGTGCTTGCTCTTTCACTCACTCGGTTGCTGAGTAGGTGATGCCTAATTCCTGTTTGGCAGGAGCCTTCCTGGCTTCTGGCTGCCCTAGAGTTCAGGGACACAGCCTCCTGGTTTTGTTACCCTTAAGACCAGGGATGGAGTAAGCCCAGAATGAGACTCCTCAAATCCCTTTATCCCACTCAGCAAGAGCCACAGTGGCTGACTTTGTGACTGGACTTAGGGGCTGCTCGTGTGTGTGTGGCGTGTGTGTGTGTGTGTGTGTGTGTGTGTGTGTGTGTGTGTGTGAGTGAGAGAGAGAGAGAGAGAGAGAGAGGAGGAGGGAGGGAGGGAGGGAGGGAGAGGAGAGAGAGAGAGAGAGAGAGAGAGAGAGAGAGAGAGCGCAAAGAGCCAGAATTTCTATTTTCCCCCACCTTCAGGCAGCAACAACCGCCCCTTTTTATCCGGCAGCAGTCATTTAAAATAAGGACACCCTACCAGTTGTATTTTATCTCCAGGGCTGTATTCTATCTCAGGTCAGGAAACAGAGGCCCTGGAGGGGGTTAGCATTGCAGGCCAGGGCAAACGCTGATGGCAGACAGCCTGGCTCAGAGTGGGCTGCTCGGCAAGTACTTCTGTGAATTGCTAAATAAATGAAGAATACAAATTGCTTTCTATTTTCAAATAAAAAATACCGTGCGCTCTGAGCGATTAGCATGATGAACTGCAGTGACTCGCCCCCTCTTCACCATCTTAATATTACTCCCATTTTAGAGATGAGAAATCAGAGGCTTAGTGGGGTAAGCAGCACTCCAAGGCCATACAACCAATATGAGGCAGAGGCAGGCAGAGGCAGAGGCAGAGGCAGAGGCAGAGGCAGAGGCAGGAGGCAGAGGCAGAGGCAGGAGGCAGAGGCAGAGGCAGAGGCAGAGGCAGAGGCAGGAGGCGGGGTGCAGGAGGCAGGAGACAGGAGGCAGGAGGCAGGAGGCAGGAGGCAGAGGCAGAGGCAGAGGCAGAGGCAGAGGCAGGAGGCAGAGGCAGAGGCAGAGGCAGAGGCAGAATGGGAGTCTAGCCACTATGGCTCCCGTGAACCCACACTATGCCAAGGCCTCCGTGTGCAGGCTCGCAACAGCTGTTTAAGAGCTTTCTGGGCTGCAGGTAGCATTCTGAATGTATTGTCCAAGATGGGAGCCGCTGGCCACAGGTGGCTCTTGAGCCCTTGAACTATGGCTGGGGTGGTGAGGGGGCCGCCTAGTGTACTAAGGGAAGCAGTTTAGCTCACACTCAGCATTGGCTATCACAAGTTTTGAACCACAATCAAATAGCTGGTGTCTAAGCTGAGCCTAGAGAGTTGAAGCTGGCCCCAGATCCCTCCTCTGCCCTAGAAACAAGGAAGGCAAGGAGGATAGAGGTGACAGAGCCTCACCCCTGTGATCTAGGCCACCCTGTGAAAATGGGGAGCTGGTCTCTGGCACTGAGTCACTCCCGACCACCAAGACCTTTGTCTCTGTTCTGCCCTTCATTGCTTTCTGTCCCCTTTTCTTCACATGAGCACATGACTGGACTGCACACTTTATGCACGTACGTAGGGAGAAAAATCTTGCCCATGGCCCTGCACATTGAGTAGAAGACCTCTGATCCCTTGGGCATGGTAAGTCCTCCAACCCATCCAGCTCTTGATCTAGACTTAGATTCTCCACCTTGGGGATGTTGGTGATGGCAAAGCCGTAATCCCTGCCAGGAATTTGGCTCTGAGCCTGCCTCCTGTACTGCTGTCAGCTGGTGTATGTGCAGGGAGCACGGACTCATTTTAATATTGGCCGGAGCTAAACCTCATTAGAAAAGTAAATTTGCTGTAGCTGCAGGGGAAAAATGCGAGCCATGCACACAACCTTCCCAGAGCTAAATAGAAAGCGCAGGGTTTAGACTATTTAATGCAATATGTCCTCATCACCAGGTGCAGAGCCTGGGACATAGGAGGTATGGAGAGTCAGTGCAAGTGGACTGAATTCTGGGTGACGTCTGGTCATAGTCACCTTCCAGCATGGAGAGAAAGTGGTCATAGATTTGTTGTTTATACATCTCAAAAAATTTAGACAACCATTCTCTGGTATTATGGAATGATTAAAATAAATAAAAAAAATCACTAGATGTTAAAGTATCTTTCCTGCCGTTCTTCAGCGGAGAGATGTTCTGGGTAATTTGGTTCTGGATCAGGAAGGGTAGGGTCCAATTCAAAGTCAGAGGTTAGGTGTCTGGTTAGGTTAAGGGGAGGGAGACCCAGATACTGGGAGAATAGGGGAGGGAAGGAGAATGTATAAAAGATAGAAGTGAAATTTACATTCATAGCCCTTGTCCTTAACAGTCAAAAGAGATGATACTTTCCCGATTTATAGACTGTCAGGAAAGCATGCTTAAGAGAACTCATTCTTCCTCAAAACCCACTTAGCTGGGGACAGATGTCCTGACAAGTAGGACCCCAGCAAGCCCTTCTAGGGGGTCTGTCACCTCTGGATCATGACCATGTCTCCTAGCTGGTCTTGGGGAATTTCCAAAGATCTGCTTATCTGGAGCCCTGACAAGGAGGATGTATACCAGGGAGGCTTCTCTCCCTCTTCCCTAGGTGTCAGGCTTGCCCATACTCTGCCTCCTTCCCCACCACACTACATGCCAGATACCAGGTAAGAATGGCGAAGGCGAGAAGGCGACCGATCCTGAACACTGGGTGATGCCACAGCAGGCAGCTCTCCTTAAGAGTCAAAAGCAGTTTGCTTCTGATTTCACGACCTGTCCGTTGTGAGCCACCCTGACTCCATCAGAATCTTTCTCAGTAGACAGTCTTTCTCAGCTCCAGTGGGGAGACTCCCTAGGAAACGATGGTTGATAATGTTGTGGTGCGCAGACTTGCAGAAGAAGGCTTGCACCTTTCCTAAGGCCCCACTCTGCCTCCTTTTGCTCAAGCCTGGCCTCTCCAACAAGCAGAAGAGCATTCAGGAATTCTTTCTTTTAGCCACATGCGCCCATTGGACTCCCTGACCCAGAGCCTGACTCCTTGGTCAGCTCACCCCTTCCATATCTTATCCTCACAAGACCTCATTACTGTGGGCTCCATATCGTGAAGGCACAATAGACTCGGCCCTCCCTAAAAACTCTGGGAAGAATCCAAGTCTAATAAAAAGCTTGAGCCGAAGACATGGGCTTCTTCCTTTGGGCAGCTCGTTCTCTGCTGCAGGCTCCCATTCTATTGCTGGGTCCCCTCTAGTGATTTACCTGCTCCGAGCTTCAGGTGGGACACTCAGCAGCATCTCACTCCGAAACATGCACAGGTCCTACCCCGTCCACAGGCACAGGATGATCCCTAAGCCCTGGGGGAGCAGCTGTACAAACGGGAGCAGCAGGACAATGGCCTCACTGCCAAGTGCGGGCATGTATGTATTCATCTCCCCGGGCCCATCACCCTAGGTAGCATTTTTCTCTCGTTGAAAGGGGCAGAGAGGAGGTGGGATGCCAACCCAGGACCTTTTCAGATCCCGGATGTGAACTGAGCGGAGTGGGAGGTTGTGTGAGGGTTTTGTGGGGAGGATCTTTGTCTTGCGTGAACACAGAAAGGACTTTGGTTCAATAGTGGTCACCAATGAGCAGCTTCTAAAAGGAAATGCCTCCTCTCTGTAGTGACTCTCGACTGAAAAGGGAGATGTTCAGGACAGAAGACTAGAGCAACAGCATCCCTACCCAGCTCAACACCAGTCGCTCGTGAAGCCGTGTGCCTGCCATTTACACACATGCACACGCGGGTGCACACGTTATTTCTGTGCCAGGCACATGGATATCCCTCTCATTCGCTTGAAACTGTATGCCAGATAGTCCAAGATCAGGATCCTGCTGGGCACTTCAGCTAAACCGGTCTCGGTAGGGAAGTATCCCGCAAGCATGGGGGAATCCACTGTCAACAAAAGGCCCTGCTCAGGGTCCTGTGCCTTAGAAATCTGGGGGTCATTTCGGCTCCATAAGCTGTCCAGCAAGTGCACTAGGACTGGATAAGGCTAAGAAAGTAGTAGCTATGAAAGCCGAGTTCCTGTAGGTGGGTGGGGTGAGGTGGGGGGTGGGTGGGCTCTTGACCCGAGCTTCTCAGTAGGAGGCTGATACCGGGTTCCCTGAGGTGCTGGATCTGATACTTTTTCTCTTGCCTCACATCTCAGTTTCCTTCCCTGAACTTGTATGATCAAGTGCACAGAGGAAGGTAATGACCTGGTCCTGCCTCCCTCTGCTTTCCTGCACTGAAGGTCTCAAAGATTCACTGCCACTCTCCAGCTCCCAGCACCCACAGGAAAGATGCGCGGCGCTTGGTTACCCTGAAAAGAATTTAATTGTAAATGACCAGGACAGGCAGAGCGATAGGGTCCCTGCCAGTGAGCAGGGGCGCAGCTAGAGCTGACCCTTTATCCTGTGATCTCCTGGGCCACCAAGAACCACCTGCTGAGGTGGCAAGGGATAGAATAGCTAAAGAAAGACCAGTTGTTAGAAGACTCAGACAACCAGTTCTTCCTTCCTCCTAATGGAGCGGGGCAGGCAGCATCCTGGCTTTATTTCCTAGCCCCTCAGGTGCAGGCCCTGCCAGCCGGCCCTATTTCCTGATGTCCCTATTTTGTGCAACACACACACACACACACACACACACACACACACACACACACACACACACACACACACACACACACACACCGCGCGCGCACGCGAGCGGACATGGCGTGGGTACTGATGGGGACGCATAAAGGGGCTCTGTGCACTGCGGAGGTGGGGCTCAGGGCGCCGGACACTGACCTGCGGCAGCGAGTCCATATCGTCCCTGGCGCGGTCCATGGGCAGGTGGCAGTCCTGTGCCTGGCCCCAGAGACCCAGGGCTGCTGCCCTGCGATGCGCGCGCTTCTCTCTCCGGGTGTTCTCCGATTCCGTACCCTCGGGGGCCACTTCATAGCCGCGGGCCCACTCGTCCGCACCCCCGGCCGGCCCGCTGCCACGGCCCGGCTGCTTCTGGGTTCAGCCAGGCGGCGGCCGGAGCCCCGGAGTGCGCGGGAGGGCGCGGGCGACGAGGCGCGGGGCGGCGATAGGAGCCCCAAGAGGCGACGCGCGGGCCGGCCGGGCCGGGATGGCTGGGCGCGCGGCCGGAGCCCAGCCAGCGGGCAGGCCAGCGCGTGGTGCCCTCGGCGCTGGCAGCGGCGGATGCGCGGTGCGGCCGCGGCTGTGACAGCGCCTCCCGCCCCGCCCCCACACACCCCGCCCCCGCGAGCGCGAGCTGCCGGCGGGACCCGAGCCACTCGCGGTCCGTACCAACCTCGCGGGCTGAGGCGGGGGCCAACGCGGGACCCCCTCCCCGAGCTTGGTATCACCTCCCCGCGCTCTCCGCTGTGGCCCTCCCTCTGGGGCGTCTGGGGCTTCGTTCGGATGCTGGAGTGGCCTCGGGCGGAGCCCAGGGCACCCCAGCTTTGGCTCGAGGAGTGAGAGCGCGCCCGCCCTGCCCGCACCCCCAGCTCACCCGCCTCCATCCCTCAATCCTGGCTGCTCAGGCCCCTTGGCTTGGCAGCCTCTCTCAAAGGGCGATTGTTTCCGTGCTGGGATGCTGGGGGTTGGGGGGTTGGCCGCACGGGGGACGGTTCTGCGGGACTAAGACACTGAGCTGGAATGAGTGCGGCAGTGAAAGAGGGTGCGGCCCCCAGCTTGGCTTCGGACAAACCGAAGTGGATACGGGGTTGTTTGTATGGGTTAGATGTGGGAGTCCCCAGGAGCCTGCTAGTGGAGCGGCCCCACCTGTGGGCACTGCTTCTTTCTTTAAGGACAAGATATCTGAGTGTCACTCTCTCCTTTCTTCCCCCCACGCCCCTGCACTGGGCATTCTAACAAGGAGGCAGGAAGAACTGCTTGGTGCAGAGGAGTGGAGAAATGGCCAAGGTGGGTAGGCAGGCAATCCAGGAATTTCTCTGTACTGGGGAACTTGGATACAGGGAGCACAACCGTCCGCCCGTCTGTCTGTCTGTATCTGTCTGTCTCTGTCCCTGTCTCTTTTTGTCTCTCTGTGTCTCTCTCTCTCTCTCTCTCTCTCTCTCTCTCTCTCTCTCTCTCTCTCTCTCTCTCTCTCTCTCTCTGTGTGTGTGTTTGTGTACAGGCCATTCAGTCCTCCAGTGGGAGATTTCCAAATGATTTTGTCCACTTCCCAGAGCCTAAGACACATCCACACACCTTCAGGTTTACAATCCTGATGGTCCTCACTGACACCTGTGGTCAGGGCCTCCAGCTGTGCCCTCTTCAAAACTCCAAAAGGCCAGCTCCTGTAAATGCCAGTGCTTTCTTTCTCCAGGGTCTGTCACCTCCTTTCTCAATGCAAAGGTCCACAGCTAGGCATTGCTGGATCAGAGCGAACTTTATATTGTGGTCTGAGGCCGAGCTCATAGGTCTTCACCATCACCTCTGCCTGTCAGGATGAAGCCTGGTTCTCCTCTTGTGTGAAGGTGGGTGGTGCAAGGACTCCAGAATCAAGACTTTGAGGTTTGGTAGAAGCCACAGTTTACAACATCCCATGGAACATATATAACTACTGTCTTTAGAAAGACATTTCCTCCAGACTCTTCTCCCCTTCCTTCACCCCAGGAAGCTCAGGGCTTGCTGCCCTGATGCATCTCCTTGAGTAAACCGTATCACTCATAATTACCCAGTGACAGAGCAGAGATAATCTTGGAGGTTGATTCTTGCCAACAGGGAAGCTGATGCCTACAGACAGGAGCACCCACTCCTTATCTCTGCCCAGGACTGTGCCGGATCCCCAGGTCAGGAGTTCAGGACAATGGTGGGATAATGAACAGCCTACAGACACTAGCTAAACGGCCTGGCCAGAGACTGCCATCCTCTGACCCATCTCTTCAGTAATAAGATGGCTTTCAACAAGCCAGCAGACTCGTGTCTGGCCCCGCTGTCCTCTGGTTGTTCTGTGGGGTGGCTCCCTCTCTAACTCCTCTAGCTTGGAGTTCAACCAGATGGAACAGGAATGGTTGCAAGTTTATCTCACCATTCTTGCGAGAACAACAGTGATAATAAAACCCCATTCTGAAAACATGTCTTGTAAGTTAGCCTCAGGCTCTGTTTATGGTATTTTTTTTTTTTTTAGTATTTATAAAGCCAACTTGAAACAATAATGTGATATTAAAATTAGCATGAAGACACCACAGCCTGTCATTCATTTGACAGTATTCCACAGGCGTGGACCCAAAGATACATATGTATCTATGTAGACACAAAGTGTGCCCAAAAGGCAGATACATAAGTACGCACAATAAAATGGGTGCATACAAATAGTGTGCATTTGTACACCACATGTGCATGTGTGAATGTGTGCACATACCTGCCTGCTCCCACCTGCGTGCCCCCACCAGCCCTTTACCAGGAGGCTGAACCATAGTAATCCCTTTTCTGTGCTCTTTGTCTGTTGAAAGGCAGCAGTGTTTCCATTCCACATCTGGATTTCCTGTACTCCCACAACTTGGTCCTTGCTCCAAACATCTGGAGCAGCTCCTAGATCTCCCTGAATGTTGCATCTTTCCCTATTTCCCCCTCCTCTGAAGAGGAAATAACCCCCTCTTCTCAGAGGCTCCCAACGACTAGAACTAGAATGTTTATTTAGTATGCAAACCTCGGGTCCTGTCTGCCTTCTGGGACAAGCTGTTATATGTTTATTGTGTAGTTAAGAAGGACAGAAGCCCTGCCCCATCCTCTGATTTTGGCACAGTTCCCATAATCCGAATCCCAGAAGGGTCTCATAAAAGCATCATCTGCAGTGCAAAAGCTAAAAAACATCTGGGACTGGATCACCTGTGCCCAAATTTGATATGACTAGCAATTAGTTTAGTCTTGGTGGCTCATTGTTCCCCTAGCTGGCCCTCTGCTTGGCTCTCTTTCATCAGTAGCTTTGCTGTGCTCCAGGCCTGTCATTGGTGGTTTCTTTCCAGGCCACCCTTTCCTTCTCAGCTAACTATGCAAGGAACAAGAACAGCCGAGCCATGCTCTCATCCCAGACCCAAGCTTTACCCTCTCAGCTCCTCTTAGCCATTTGATGGCTGGGGACTCTGATTTTAGGGAGTCACCCGCTATCCCTTCTCTTACACTGGGATTCATCAGTAGTGATTTTGCTGCTAGGAATGGACAGGCCCAGGGAGGAGTCCCTCATTCCCCAGTGCATGAGCTCACCTGCCATGGTTCAGGTAGGGACACACAGATGTGTGCATGGCACCCAAGTGCGCCCTCACCAAGGATCACAGTGGAGAGAGGAAAGCTTCCCTTTCACTGAACAGTTGGTTAGGATCCCTGGGGTTGGGTCACACTTACAAAGTCTGGCAGGAAATTTCATAGGATATATGTACTTAGAAGTTTCCTGCTGATTGTGTGGATATACTGTTTGGGGTGTTTGAGTTCATGGCTCGGAGAAAGACGATCATCTCACTTTCCCACTTTTTCCTTTTACTTTTTTTTTTTTCGGAGCTGGGGACCGAACCCAGGGCCTTGCGCGTGCTAGGCAAGCGCTCTACCGCTGAGCTAAATCCCTAACCCCACTTTTTCCTTTTACTAAGAGGACATTGGTTCTGGTTTTGGATCTTAGTTTCTCCAGAGCAAATTGGAGATGGTCATTTGCTCAAACTCCCTTCTTGTGCCCCATCCCTGCCCCCTCTGAATTCCACTCATTGATCTAGTACAGGTACACAGCTTCAGGATACTTTTGTAATGTTCTGACTGTCTTTCACATTTGGAGACTGATGGAGACAAGAGGCCATAGAGAAGGCACCTGTGCCCCTGGAGAAGCTCTCTCAGAGCTAAGCTGAGGACTCTTCTGTGTGTTCTTGGGGAATTGAGAAGAATCCAGGTTGCCTATGACCTTCCTACCTGTTTCTTTAGAGTCTCCTTGGAACTCCTTCCAACCAGGACATGAGCTATCACTATTGCAAGCCTTTGCTGAGTCTCAGGTGTGAGCTGCTCCTCCCCTGTTCCCAGCTATACTTACCCTGGTTCCTCTGGTGACTTTTATTTAGATGCAAATGCTTTTATTTGTTCCCCTAATTTCTATTGAACTTCTGTCAAATCTCAGTCCATGGAGTTAGGACAGAGATTGACAGCCACCAGAACAGCCAATGTTGATAAAGCCTTTCCATAAACCAGGCAAGGGTCTAAGTCTCCGTGTGCATTAACTAATTTCATGACATAAGGCATTATTTATGAAGAACCATTTATGACAAGGCTCTATTATGATTTACATTGTATAGGTCAGCAATCTAGGGCGTAGTGTTTAGGCAATTTAATCAAGGTCACATGCTCGGCAGTGACAAAGTTGGCTTTGAATCGGGTAGTTGAGTTCCAAGACTCAGCTCTTCATCATCAGAGTACCTCAGGAGTTTGGGTGCTATTGGGTACCAAAAACAAGAGGCCAGGGCCCATACGGATGTAGAATAAGCTGAAGAAGGAACATAAGGGAGTCAGGGTTCAGGGAGGATGCTGGGACCAAGGAAAGACTCTTTTTTTGAGAAGGTTTTATTTGATCTGAGACTTACAGAAGGGCCAGCAGAGTGTAGCACTAGTGCTTGGGGCTGGTCTATGGACTAGAAGAGTAAAACTAGTATTGGAAGAAGAACCAATCAAGGCAAGGAAGGTTGTAAGGCCAGAATTCAGACAGAGAGAGACAGAGAGAGACACACAGAGAGAACCAGGGACTATCACACACACAAAGACACACACACAAGGGGGTGGAGGTGGTAGGAGGGAGGGAGGGAAGGAGAGGGGGAGAGAGAGAGAGAGAGAGAGAGAGAGAGAGAGAGAGAGAGAGAGAGAGCTATGAAGTATGAAGTGAAAAGGACATTCTTTTTCTTTTTGGAGTTTGAGCATGACTGATATCCTACACTGGTGTCTTCCAGGGAAAAGCTGTTCAATAAATATGATGGATGTAGTTGTTTAATTTCCTGCCTAAATGCTTCTCCATAGCTGGGTGATGAGCAAAGATCTTAGACCTCTGGGTGTTGGCACAGCTGCTGCAGGAACAGCTTTGTACAACTTCTTTTGGGGACTTGGAAAATGTAGGAAAGGAGTTAGAAGACATTTCTCATGGGTACTGTAACTCCAGCATCCATCTGTCCATCCATCCATCCATCCATCCATCCATCCTTCCCTCTATCCATCCATTCACCTAGTATCCATCCATATATCCAACCACCCGTCTTTCCTTCCTGACTTGAAGGAATTCTCTAGCTATGAATATTTTAGGTGTTGGAGGCACAGAAATTAAAGATTATCGTCTGCTTCCAGGTCAATTGTTCTTTTAAGCCTGGCATTTTTCCATCTCACTTTCCCCATCTGCCTTTCCTCTTGTGCCCTGCCACTGAGTTCTTCTGCATGAAGGAAGAGGCAGGCAGAGGGCAGGTTGTTATACAGATGGAGATTGGGGCCGCAGCAGAAGGCAGACATGGGAGAGGAACAGAGGCAAACAGTGGGAAGCTGTCCAAATTCTTCTTGCTATCATGTAGAGGTTTGGTATATAGTGAATTTTAGGTATCTGAAGAAGGAGGAAAGGATGCGTATAACAGACACAGGTAAATTTCAGACATCCAGGAATTAATTTTATTAGGTATATTTTTGAAAAAGATCATTGTTCTTAAAGGCTCAAGAAGCAATTCTGTGCACTGGAAGCCAGTCACTGCATTCCATCTCTAGCTTTGTTGAGCCTATGATTCTCCTTCTTTTCCTAGAACCAAGAGGGCTGAGAAGCTGTGGACAGAATGATCATTTAGATCATAGATGCCCTTTTATACTACCTGCATGTGGCCTGAAATATGTACTGTGCCAAATAGGGGGTGGGGACTTGCTTCTGCTGCTCTCTGACAGCCACAGGTGGTAGGAACTCAAAAACACTGAAGACCATTCTCTTGCTGACTTTGTGAGACAAGCCCAAGTCTGTGGTGAGTTTCAGGGAAGAAGATGAAGAAGAGGAAGAAGAGGAAGGAGAAGAAGAAGAAGAAGAAGAAGAAGAAGAAGAAGAAGAAGAAGAAGAAGAAGAAGAAGAAGAAGAAGAAGAAGAAGAAGAAGAAGAAGAAAGAGTATTGGCTGTGAGACAGACTTGTTCTTCTATGGACATCTGGGAGACAAGATGCAGAAAGGCCACTTGAAAATCTCTGAAAACTATTTTCAAAAAATCATGTAGCAGTTAGTTCTTTGTTGAGATCCTAAAGCTTGGAGTCCTGGGTGGGTTGTCCAGACAATTTACCCCCAAGTCTCTGGTTTTTCACTCATGTTGAGAACTGGAAAAACTGCATTTTATCTTCTAGTTTCTTTTTGCTTGAAAAAAAAACCCTGAACTCTCTGTGGGGAGCTCGTGATCTGTCCTTACATAACCCAGTGAGGGATAAAGGATCCATAGACTTAGGGATCAGACTTAATCAGGACCCTTGAGCCCATATCTGACAGTTTTAATTCTCCAGCTCTGTTTTTTGAAAGATGGATGGTCATTTTGGGCTTTCTGGTCTCTAATCCTCCATTCAGAAAAGCAAACACCCTAAATCCCCAATAATGTAGGTTTCAGGTTTCATGGTCTTATACACACATATCCGTATTTCAGCACCAAGGTCAGCACCACGCACAGGCAGCATGTGTTCTCACATCTGGACTGAAGCAGTGTCCAGGCTCTGGGGGCCGAACTTGTGCTTAGCGGGAGGATATCACTCTGTGGAAGTCAGACTGACATTAAATGAAGCCTCTTCTAGGCATGGCAGTTGTGCACCATTGGAAAACAATAGGCTCTTCTTTATAGGTAGAACGGTATTCGGTATTCAGGGGATGCCAGGATAAAGCTAAACAATCTATTAAGGATAGAGAGTCAATTTTACTATGATGCCAATTCTGTAAATTGGTTGTGAAAGTATGAAATGCTGTGAAATGTTCTGAAGTTACACGTGGGCCAAACAGGACCAGGAACTGTGATTGCTTAGTGATGTTCGCTTTTATTGGGTAGTGGGATATTAGGGTAATTGTGTGTGCATGTGAGAGACAGACAGAGAGGGGGGCATGTAGCCATTTCTAGTAATTAAGTGATATAATCTAAATGTCTAGGATCTATTTAATTTTGAGGATTGTATGCCCTTCACATCCAACAGTGTTTTTCTTTCCCTGGTCATTTAATCAACACTTGCTGAGTGCTTGCTTGGTTACCAGACTCTACATTCTGTTTATCCTCAGCCCTGGCTTAGAGTCCACAAATAAAGGGACACAACACTGTGAAATAAAACCCGTGCTTAGAAGACTTTGTGACATTTTCTTGGGGTAGAGAAGTTATGATGACATTCTGGGCAAATGATGGCATTCAGATCAAGTTATGGTCATTTCTGTAATGGGAAGCCTGTGGAAACCCTGAAGGAGGATTTCTAAGAGTGAAGTGTGGCTATCTAGAGCAAGGCCTCCACTATGAGGCACAAGCATTCTGATAAAACAGTGCATGCTGTTTGCTCATTATTGCAGTCTGTGTGATTACAGAAAGCATTTAATGTCTACTTGGTTTTGGACAGCAGAGCATGGTGAGTGTGATAGAGAAAGGCATAACACGTCCTAGTTTGAAATCACCATTGGATCTGCAAATGCCATTTTAGGGGAGGTAAGGGGGTCTGGAATGTTGACATTCTGAACTGAGGTCCAAGAATGGGGCACCCGGATATGTGAGCATGTGGGAAGACCAAAGTTCAAGTAACTCACTCTGAGTTATTTCTGGGTGTCTCAAACAACTCTTTCCTATGAAGTTGCAGTTGTAGCAGTTATAACAAATCTCTTTCTTGGGTACACTGCCATCATCCTTGTAGATCTCCATGTTATACATTTGTGAAAAACAAGAGAAAGTAGATATTTTATAATTTGGATACACCAAAGCACAAGGAGGAAAGGAAACCGACAAGCCATATGCGATGGCCACGACCTTCAGTAGGCACCAATTTTGGCAGGCTTAGAAAGCCAGAGTGCTCCCAGGGTCAGGAGCCTTGAGTGGCTAAGCTGAAAACCTACCATTCATCACAGTGGTAAGCGGCAAATTTGCCTGCCTCTTTTGAGGATCACACAATTAAACAGGCAGAGAAATGTATTTCATGAAATATGCATATTGTTTGCTTCCTACAAGAGCATTTTAATCTCTCTTAGCTCATAGCCCAGAAGAGCAATGGGAGGAACGATCTTTCACTGCACATTAAAATCAGTTGTCAGCCAGCACTGTTTTCTGGGGGTGAATGCCTGTCATCGTCATTGTCATTATCAGCACCATGCCACTATTACCACCCCCATTATTTCTTTTTACAGTCAGTGTATAATAAGTTCACAAGAGTTCCACAGAACTGCAGACTGTCTTGCTCATTTTTTACCAAGTAAAATGGTTGGCATATGCCTAATGAATGTCTGATGTTGTGAATACTTTAAAATGGATGAATGAATGAGGTTTAACATAAATTAAGTTGTTTGCTCTTCAGTGTGACCCTAAAAAATGGGTTTCCAAGTGTTACCTCATCATCGTTGAATCTAAGCAAACAGTGACATTGTCTTGAAATAGAACTTGACTTGTGGTCTGACCTCCTGGAGATGTATTATGCTCAGGTCAAGTTTCCCTTCCCCATGAGCATCTGATCACTGGACTCCCTTCCTCAATCTCCCTCATGGCTCTGGCCTACAACCATTCCGACACCCATTTAGCTCCTGTGCCCTCACAGATGAGCTCACTCCTGTGGATAATGGCTCCTTGTCAGCACTAGAGCCTGAGGAACAAATTTTTCATTATTGGACAGAGATGACATGCAAGAACAATTGGACTAAATTGATTGTATTTTCCAAATCATCGCCCAGATTCTAATTCTATCTGTGAGATGAACTAATTTGAATGAGAATTAGCTTCTAAATTGAGAATCCAGGCTCTTGACCAAGAGGGGAGAAAGGGTCCTTCAGCGAGGAAGGAGGAGGTTGCCAGGATTCTCAGTAAGTCCATGGACTTTCCAGAACTGTGCAATCAGGAAAATCCTGGTCACACCCTCTGTTTACTCTCTTGTTCCATCTTCCATTTGATCCAGAGACAGATAACACTATCTCAAAAGCTGCTCAGAGCAGCAGTGTCATGAATTCTGGCCCTACTGCCACCCCAAATGAGACCACAGCAACGGGTAGCAGAAGGCAGGAAGAAGCCTCCTGCCTCAGAAGTAGAAAGGAATGACTTGTTGCTTGCAGACCCCTGTGGATTCTCTGTCCTTCATCTCTGGAAAAAATCTGGCTCTATTTCCATTTCTACCAAATCACAGAGGCCCCATGGCCTTCCACACATCCAATTTCAGCTCCAGTCTGCTCCCTACCGAAGAAAGCTCTTCATAGTCAAACTGAAACCTGCCTCCCTTGGGCCTTAGGGATTTGTCATCTTGGGAACAGCCTCCAAAGTTAAAATACCCAGGAATCTTCTGAATAGCATGTAATTGAAGTATAGATTCTGGTTTAAGGATTCCCCAATGTACTGCCTTTTAAAGTGACGAGGATGCCCCTGTCCCACAAAGGTCCTTTGGAATAATAGCAAGATCTCTCAAGCACAGGCGGGCCATGTGAAGGTGGGACGGTGCTCACCTTTAGATGGGATGGTGCTTACTGTTAGGTGGGACGGTGCTTATTGTTAGATGGGATGATGCTTACCTTTAGATGGGATGGTGCTCACCTTTAGATGGGACGGTGCTTATTGTTAGATGGGATGATGCTTGCCTTTGGATGAGGTGGTGCTCACCTTTAGGTGGGTTGGTGCTCACTGTTAGATGGTATGGCACTTACCTTTATACTTCTTCACCAGGATCAAAGGCATGCATTCTGTTAAATGCAGAGTAAACGAGTTTCAGAAGTACACAGAATGCCAGGTTTAGATGGAATCTTTCCCCCTAAAGGATTCGTGTATCATTTTATTCATTTTACAAAAGAGGCAACTGAGGTCCACAAAGGTCAGAGGAGCCACATATAGTCATAGAGACAAAGCAGGCTGAAGCTGGAATTTGGTGTGAGGGGCTAAGTTCCTCTTCTCTGAAACTGTTTGCATATTGGGGGGGGGAGGAGAAGATCAAAGGAGGATGATAAAATATGGTGTCAGCTGCTGTGGGAGGCAGTCGCAGAAAGCGGCTCCTAAAGGTTCCTGAAGGTTCCGGATAGCAGTTCGTAGCTTCTGCCAGGGAATAGGAGCTGGGGCTGGACAGATGTGTGTGAAGAAGGAGGCAGCTATCAGAGGAAGTCTGCAGTGAAGGCGTAATCAAAAGAGGCTATTAGAAACGTCTCTTCAAGAGGAAGAGATAATGAAGGTGGAGGGAGAAGAAATTGGATCCTTTCACACATTTCACAGAAAATAGTCCCACTTCCATGGTACTTAGTTCTCATCCTCATATGATACGCAGGACTCTCCACAGCATCTGCTCTTTCCATATATGCTTTCCCATTTCCATTCAATAAGCACCTTAGAGCAAAGAGCAAGATCTGCACAGCATTACTTCCAAGCACCTATCCTGACAACTTGCATATAGTAGATGCTTAATATGTATTTGTTGCCTGCGTAAAGGCCTGATAAATATTTAGAAATAGAATATCAAAATGTAGGAATGCATATCCTAATAAAAAAACACAATTACTATGGACAGATTTCACCAGGACATGGTGGTAATGGCTTTTGTTGCATACAGTGAAGAACGTTATGTAATAAAGGATAACTCAATACTTTGTGGATTAAGGAAAGAGACAGATGACATCATGAGAAGTTTCTTGGGCAAAACCCAACAGTTTTGTGTTTGGCATTAAGTTTGAGAATTCAAGAGAGATGCTAACAGCTGAATGTAACTGGTCTTCTTGGGTCTAGAGAAGCTTTAGAACCACAAAAGAATGAACTCAGGATTTACCATCTATCTATCTATCTATCTATCTATCTATCTATCTATCTATCTATCTATCTATCTAGGTTGGTTTGCCAAATACTTTACCAGAGAAATTGAAAGTCAGAAGTTATAGATGAGACTCACAAAAGTGCCCTACCCAGGCATCCTTTGGAAGAACTCGGGGATATATCATCTTCATCACCGCCCTCACCCCATCCCAAAGAGACAGGTTTCTTGATCAAAGCACGTCATTTCCCTTGGCAGTTGCTCATTATGGGATTTGTGGGAAGGCTCATCCTTGGAACGCAGGGATGCTGGGCAGAAGGCACCTGAACAATGAGCATACTAGTGTAAAGGGAGAGCATGGGGCTAGGGCCTTTCTACAAGCCTACACCAGAAAAATGAGCATGGTCCACATAGCTGAGACCATGTGTGCTCCTTTCCATTGTGTACATGCTAGTGTTTCCCAATATTACAGAACTCTGAGCAAGTAATGGTTAAAAACTGGGCTATGATCACACACCATTGGGTTGTCATAGTGAAGGTGCTGGTATGGAGACAGCACAGCATCGGTTTTTAATGCCCCTGATATTAATTTTAAGGTACCAGGCAGAACTAACAAACAAAATGTATGGTAATAATAACAGTTCATTGAATATGAAAAACATTTAGTAGAAGCTGTTTGGCTTTTTATGGTCTCTCCCACAGAGACCATGTGCTTGCCTCAGGATGACCTCTTTTGACCTCTGTGCTTTGCTGAAGAGATGTGAACAAGGAGGGACGGTTCATGGATGGGTACCAGTATGCAGGGATATACAATATAGTTTAACAATAGGAATTAGAAAACATGGTAGGACATAAGGTCATCTGGTCTACCATGATCTTCCAACCTGCAAGGCTCCCGTGATATGACATTTCAGTAAATTAACACATCATTTAGAGTCTACTGCCAAATACAACTGCTTACTACATGTTAGCAATACTGGCAGGAGATAGATTAGGGTATGACTTATTCTATCCATTTTATGGACAGGAGAATTGAGGCTCTTGTTACAGAAAATAGTTGTAAAGCCCAGATGGCTACAATGTTTTACCCCTCTGTGAATATGAATCCTAGTTGTGGTTTCATTGTAGGCAGTGTGTTATTCATCTTTCTACTCTGGGTCTGTTAATGTAACTTCCTTTGGACATTAAATGGGGTGACGTATCAGAGAAGTGAATCTGACACTGGGTCTCAAGGAACTGCGTGAATCTACATGTTGTCTTCCTCTACCTTGGTTGTGGTTGTGAGAAGAGTTAATTAGTGCACTTTCAGCTTGGGCACTGCATAAGCAAGTACATGAGGAACAGACGCCCACTCCCGCCCTCTCAAACACGTCTAGGCCTACAGCAGGAAGCTGAGCTGCCTCTGCTACCCAACCATTGATTTCTGGGAGCAAATGGCCATTGTTTCTCACCATTGAGATGGTGTGGGTTATTTTTGTGATGTGGAGTTATAAGAATGGGTGTTTTTGGAGAGTTTATGTTACTTACACTTCAATTTTCATGTGCAAGAGAATCACCCTAGGTTCCTGTTAAAACACCAATTCATAGAACCCTAGGAGATTCTGGTCTACTTAAGTTCAGACCAAGTTAGTTTTTTTACAGTTTTGGGACAGCCTGTTTGCTTGTTATGCAGAGAATGGGCAAAGTCCTGTAATTCGCCACATATCCACCCGTGACTGGTGGGCGTGGCAGACATTTACAAATTCAGGGCTCTTGGCTCCCAGAGAACAAATATTTCCCCCTGTGTAGCCCAGAGGCAGTACATGGAACGCAAGTGTGGGAGAGGCAGCCCGTTAGTATTGAGGCTTAGCCGAATCTGCGTGCTGTGAATGGCATAGTTCTAATCTAGCAAATTGTTCGAGGAACTTGGTAATGCTGTCCTCACAGCTGCAGCTGCTTGAAGGGAGACGCTCCTCCCTGCATGTGCACTCGGGCTCGCACAGGCACATGCGCAAGGGCACTTTTCCTTCTGTAAGGCTCAAATTGGCCTCCTTGTTCTGACTCAAAGCAGCTGTTTATTTGTTGTTCTCGTGTTTTCAACTGTTGTGATGAGGTTCGCTTCCTTCTTTAACTGAATTACGTGCAGTTTAGCTCTTCAGTACAAGCTGCTGATTGAGCTGGATCCTTCTGTCGTGTAGGCTTCAGGTTCCTCCTCATCCCACAGCCCAAACAGAACTGCACAGACATGGGCTACCTAGGTTCAGAGGCCCTAACAAGGAAAAGGACAGAAACACGGGGCATTACTCCCATTACTTCTGCTATTCACCTTCATCTGTCTGTGGGGATGCAACTCTAAATGGGCCAAGCAGGCAGCTGGTGTTGCATGGCCTACAGGAACGCATTCTTTTCTCCTAAAATGTCCCTAGGCCCTCAGCTAGAGAGTGGTTGGAAGTTCAAGCACCCAGATCTATCCAGTTTGTCTTGGTTTATTTTTGGCTGATGACACTGAGCTGACTTATGGCAGCTGAATGGAATTTGTGAGAACTACCTCATAAACAGAAAATATAGGGCGTTGAGATTCTGGTAGCATAGACCAAATATCTCGGACTTTTCCTTTGCTCTCTTGGGCCACAAGTTCAGACAGGGGGCTCAAAGGGTCCAGAGAAGCTGTGCCGCTCAAGAATTCATTTCATCTTCTTGTTGCTGAACTCTCACCTCTGGTTCTGTTCCTGTCTCCCAATAGGATGGGACCAAGGCTACTCTCTACCATGGGCTGTGGTTGCAGAAGGATATAGATTGCTTCCTTAGGAGAGTGCCTGCTGTTGACCACCGGCAACTGCTTCCCTTTGCTGACACAGAGACTTTTAAACACTGAAATGAGCCTGGCGAAACTTGCTAACTGAAAGTCTCAAACTCCAAATGTATCTAATTTGTGTTCATGTCAATCTCTCATCTCCATTTCTTCTTAGTAATCCTGCCATGTCAGTTTGGTATCATTGCAAGGAAGAACTTGACTGCAGGTAAATCAGGGATGGCGAAGAGTTTAATGAAGTTCAGACAGACTCCCAGGGAGCGCTGCCCCCGAAACCTGAACTTCACTAGGCAGTGATGTACCAGGGATGAGGAGATCAAGACACAGAATTGTGTAGGCCAACCACCAGAGCAGGTGTGAGTAGAGGGTGAACTGGGTCACAGAGCTCAAAAAAGACAGGGGAGCCCCAAATTATGACAGGCGGGAGCAGTTGCTGGTGCTCACACAGAAAGCTCTCCCTTAAGGAAGCAGTGCATATTCTTCTGCACTCATCGCACATGGCGGAGGTAACCTAGGTCCTATCCTATTGGGAGATAGGAAGACAGAAACAGGACCAAAGTCTGGAATCAAAGGAGAGCCTATGTAGTTAGCAGGTGAATACTCATGTACCTGGTGCCGTCTCTCAGGGAGGCCAGAGAACTTTGAGACAGGACCTGCACTGTGGACTGGGGCTTCCAAATCTGTACATGAGAGCAAGTATAGGGGGGTACCAGAGTTAGAGGAGAATAGAATTGGAAAAGAGGCATGAGTTCATGCAGACTGAGGCAAGCAGGGCTGTCAGGGAGAGTGGGATGATGGGATGGCAGGAGGGCAGGATTGGTGGGATGAAGGGATGGCAGGATGGTGTGCGTGGGGTCTGCCGGAGGTAGTCCTCCCTGTAAGCTGCATACTACCTGCGGGAACCTTCTTGTACGCTGAACACTCAATTGTCTGAAAGAGGACTGAATCCCTTTTCTTTCCCAGGCAAAGTGAGAGTTCCACTGGGTGAGGTATGCTGATTCTCACAAGGGATGTGGAAGGGAGGGTCAGCAAAGGCAGTGGTTATTTTCTTCTCTGACTCCTGACAGTATCAGCAGGACAGCGATGTGTCCTGTTAGCAGTTGGGAGCCCCAGTTCCTGCCTCCTGAACTCCTACCAAGTAAACCCCAGCTCTGTACAATGGGATTAACTGGTGCTTTTTAATAACAATGCTAGGAGATTATAAACGCTTTCTTTCCAATTATTCCTCTATGAAGGAATAAATCTCGAAGACGGTTATCTCTTAAGGCAGTAAGTCTGTCTCTTTCCCTTCTGGGGGAGGGAAGGAAGTATTGAATGCAACTTGCCTATGTGCCCGTGGCCTGGCTAGAGCTCACCTGCTTTGTGGAGCCATCGAAGGAGGTCCTTGAGGTGATCCTGCTAGGTCTAACAACCAAGGAGGAACTGAAGGGCAGATGATATTCCTCCTCTTGTCAGACCTCTGGGCTGCAGGGCTGTGCAGGGACCCACCCAATGGTGTTGGGCTCACCATTCATGACATCAGTTTGCAAAGTATTTTAGCAGCTTTGTTTAAGATCAGCGCTTTGCACCTTCACTTCCAGCTCCCTGGAGTTAAGTGACCATTCCCTACAACTCCACAGAAGCCTCTCCCCAGTGCTGTCGTCATAAGTGGTCTTGGACTTCACAACGTATCTTGAGTTCTCACATTTGCATTTATTCTCACATAATGGACTTTTTAGTGGAATACCATTTTCCAATTTTGGATTTATAAAATGAAAATAAAAATAAAAGAAAGAAAGAAAGAAAAGAATGAGTCACATTAGGAAGAAATCAAAACTCCAATTGTCATGGCTCTAGCGAGGTTGGTGTTCCCATGTGACAGGATAATTTAGGCAGCCCTCCATCTTCACTGTCTTCCAGTGTCACTCTCCAGTAGGGCCCTCAGTAAGTCTGTTTTAACCCGGTCGTATGCTGAAGGCATTCCCAGGATGTGGTCCTTTCTCAGGAGCTTTCAGGAAATGGAGCAAAAGTAATCAGAATCCATATGTCCTGGTGACAGGGGCAGAGGGTGTCAAGCCCCTGGTGCTGGGCATCACAGGAGGATTAGGGTGACAGGAGAGAACTGGGGAAAGCATCTTGCATGCGGGAAATGGCAGCCACCAGAACTGAAAGCACCCATAGTTCACTACCTACGCTGGACCTTTTCTAGAGACCCAGGGAGTGGATCTGAAGCCTCGGATCCGATTTTCCTCGAAAATACCATTACAGTGAAAGAAAATCACCCTAGAAGAGTCCCTGGTTCCAGCCCAGAGGCAGCTGCCCAGCTGTGCAAGGCAAAGCCAAGCCAGGAAATCACTCATCTTCTAGCTGCTCAGTGATGGAGAACACCCCGGGGGAAGGTTAACACAGGAACATCATCATTAGCACCAGCAGACAGAAGGCCCTTTTCCAGGCCCAGGCGGCCTTCAGGAGCTGCTCTAATGATGGGAATCAGGGGCTAATCACCTCCGACCTGACCTGTGCCCCACCACCCAGCAACAGTGGCCTCTGTAGGCACACCAGGCAGCTTCTCTCTCCTCTATGCTGTAAACATTAGCACCCTACCTCTTTAGGATGTGTTTTGCCTGATGAAGAATGTTCACAAGTATTAGCTGATTTGTCGTGCATGTTCTTACTGCTATGTGACTAGTCTGAAGAGAAAAAAATGAGAGGGTCTAATTTGCCTCGTTAAAGTAGAGATCAGGGATTTATTTTATTTTATTTTTTAATTATTTTTTCCTCCTTCTGGAGTAGGGGAAGGAAGGAGAGAACACCGTTATTTCCATATGGGAGGCACATTCCTTGTATTAACCCATCAAGCTCAAAATGCCCATTTATAGGCGAAGCAATCGCAGCTCAGAGATGTTATAGCACAGTGTTGCTCAGTGCTGAGATGAGTGATGAGAACTGACCCAAAGCTGTCTTCCTATGTCTTTCCTCTTCCCAGCATGTCCTCAGGTACTTGCGCTTTTCTTCTCAGTCATTCCCTGTGAGGGTTGAAACAGTATATACCCCTGGATCTGTGCAACTATGCTTTGCAGAGGGACTCAGTGACTTCATTTAGCCGGTAGCATATGTGCTGGGTTCTCTGCAAAGCCTTGTCCTCTGGGGTTGGAGTCTGTCCCTGAATCAGAATTTATGTCTGTGGTGGTGAGGCATTGGGGAATGAGTTGCCCTGTAGTCACTGCAGGTATGACTGCAGATGTTACAGAATACCCTCGAAGTCAGGGACACTCCCTACAGAGTTAGTATCCCATCTTAATCTCAAAGTCAGGTAGGTAATGGGAGGGTCCTCAGTGTCCCCTGTCCCACTGTCCTGCAGTGTCCTATCTGTGTAGTCACAGATGGGGATGCAAAGAAAATTGCAGTTTGTGTAATTGGTGCAGGGCCGGTAAATGAGAGTTTCCAAAATTTGTTAATGAGTGAGTGGACAGGCATGAACAGCATGGGAAATGGATAGTAGAACTCTTGAAGAAAGGAATGTCACATGATCTGGTCCTCCATTAACCCCCAGAGGAAGACACTGTAGCCCTTAGAGGGGAGGAGACAGACCTACCTCCCGCCAGATCGACAGGATTGCTTCATTGTTCCTCCTCCTCCACGCCTCTCTCCTTGCCCTCTTCCTCCTCCTCCTCCTCCTCCTCCTCCTCCTCCACATTCTCTTCTTCCTCCTTCCCTCCCCTCCCTCCTTCCTTCCCTTCGTCTTTCGTTCTCTCCCTCTCTCTAAAATTGTGTCCTGCTATTGCTGCTTTCTAAATCCTATATCTCATCTTAATTTTGGCCCAATTAACCAAATGATTTCAGATCACAATGTTCATTTGAGCTGTAAATTAGCTGAATAATTGCTGTATGAACCTCACAGGAACACTTCCTTCTGAGATACCATAGCTTGAGAGCCTGAGCCTGCCTGGGTATCACTTGGCCTGCCATGGAAGGTGCCTGCATGAGGGCGGAGCACTTCTGGTCCCACCACATCCACTCACTGACACCCAGGATCCTTGGAAAGAGCCAAAGGAAAGACCAGTAAGAAAACTGAGTTGAGGAAGAAATGTATTCTCCTCATATTAACATATACATAAATTGACTCTCTTCATTTTAACCCACGCATTTGTTTTCCTCAAAGCCTTTCGGGATGAGGGGAAGACTGAAATAATGTTAAAGTTTATCTGAAAAATCAAAAATTGAAAATAGCCTAGAGTCATGACAAAGTTGTTGAGTGTAGCCGTTCTTCTGTGTATTAGGACATACCACAAGTCACTGCGAGTGAGATGGAGGAGTGGAGGTAGCTACTATATTGGGCTAACCCTGACAGGGACCATTTTATGGCCAGGAAGGGTAGGTTACTGTGCAGATATAATCAGGATTGGGAAAAATGTAAATTTTTTAAACCTCACTTTTCGCTCTATAGTAAGAGGGATAAATGTGAATGGAAGAAAATGAAGCCATGTTAAGATTAGAAACTAATTTAAGCTTGTGCTTGCCTCTAAATAAAAAATTATGTTCTAGGCAGAAAAGTAATGGGATGAATAACAACAGATTTGACTATTTAAAAAATCTTCGTGTATCAAAAGAGCCTATAATGAAAAGGCAAATTCCACAGCTATCAGACAAAGCATGAATGTTCTGAATAACTCATCTGTACTGAAGCAAAACCCAGGAGGCTCTAGTAAGAAAATGGACAAAGGTCAGAAATAGACAAGTGGATAAATGACAGAAAAGTTAAATTTGTTAATTCTTTCCTGACAGAAAATATATGCAAACTAGCAAAAACAAAAATTCCATTTTCGTCTGCCTCACTGGCAAAAATTTAGAAGGTACTCTTTTTCTGTGCTTCGGTGTGTATAGGACATGACAAATAGCCTTCTCAGATGATGATGGATGATTGAAGAATAAATTGGTACTGTGTACACATGTAACAGAAACCATTCTACATGTTCAATGTAGATAATCTGTGTTTATTAGTCACACGGGAATGTTTATCATGGTGACTTGAAAGATTTCTTTTTATTTATGTGCATGTGTACATGCTTGTATTTCTGTACATATGTGTTCTGATATCCGAAGAGACCAGAAGGCATCGGAGCTCTTGGAAGTGGAGTTAAAGGTGATTGTGAACCTCCTGATATGGGAGCTGATATTAATACTGAACCTGTATTAATAAGTCCTCAGCTGCTGAGCTACGTCTCTAGCTTCTTATACTTTATTGATAAAGACGACATATTGAAAAAATTCTCAATGCCATTAATTCTTTTATTTTAAAGTTGTAACAACTGTCAAGGTCTGTTAAATTATTACAAATAATGTACTAATTGTTGGGGACACATTGGTTAGTGGAAATCACAATGGTCTGTGTTCTTAATGCATTGTAGGAATCTGGTTTTCATTTCCCAGTTTAATGGGGAAAGATAAGGAATAAATGAATTAGACAATTAAACGATTGTTCAATAGTTACTGATGAGTGCTGGTATTATTGATTATGCTAAATGTGTTATAACCTTAAAAAAGTACTGTATGACTATGAAAAATAAAGTTTAAGAAAGAATAATGATATCTACTCTTCCGACACATGTCAATCAAATATTTAGTAGACACAGGAGCGATGACAGCGAGAGGAGATTCAGATATCAAGCCAGTTGCAGTTCTAACACAACTAAGTTGTTCTAACTAAGAAATCAGGATATCGTTGACCAAGACTGTAAGAGAAGTACAAGGTCCAAGCAGTCTCTAGGAAAGGCATGGGTGGTGTGCGGGCAGGTGGAAGGAGTCTTCTTATCTGTGATGCTGTTTTCTACTACAAGAAACCAATTGAATCTGGGTTTGTTACCCCACACATATGGAGACTGGAAATCCAAGAGAGTATAATCTTTAGTTTGGCCTGAAGTGAGAGGCTATCATGTGAGAACAGACATGTGTGGAAACAGACCATGTAGAGACAGAAGCCAGGGGAGAAGTGGGAGAGGGGATGTGCTTTCATGATAAACTCCCTCAGGATAATTGCCTGTAGAGACCAGCATTCATCCCTTTAGCGAGGCTCATGGTGAACCTCAGTGGCAGAGCATTTGACTAACACCCACAGGGCCTGGGCTAGACTCTTAGCATCAGAAAAATAAAACAAAACCAAAGTCAATAACAAGAGAATAAAAAAGTCACAGAGGAAGGAAGAGGAGGAAGGAGATGAGGAAGAAGAAGAGGGAGAGAAGGTGCTCTCAGTAATCTCACCACTATTCACTAGGCTTATCTCTTTAAACTCCCCTACTTCCTCTCAACATAGCTATTCTGGGGCCATGCTTCTAACATGTGAATCTTTGTGGGTAAAACCTGCACAGCAAACTTTAGCATTCTCCAAGCTGGTCTTTAACAACACGTAGGAATGTGCCAGGTTAAAAGAGAAGGAAGGAGAGTCAGGGTGTAGTTTGGTGGTAGAGCATTTTTCTGGTACATGTAAGGTCCTGGATTCTGTCCAGATCACTGCCAATAGCAACTGAAACAAAAAGAAATCAAGGAGGAGAGGGAAGAGAAGGAAAAGGAGGAGGACAGAGAGAGTAGAGGAGAGGGAGAAAAAGAGGGAAAGAGAGAGGGAGGGGAGGGGAAAGGAGAAAGAGAAAGGGAGAGGGAGAAAGAGAGGTAGAGGGAGAGGGAGAAAGAGAGGGAGAGGAAGAAGGAGAGGGAGAGGGAGAGGGAGAGGAAGAAGGAGAGGGAGAGGGAGAAGGAAGTGCTGTACAGACTATTTGGGACAGTGTGTACAAAGGGCAGAAAATGCTCTATCATTCGTTGGGGTATCAATGGCACAAAAGCAGAGACAGTGCAGACAGTAATATATGGTGGCATTACATGTAGTTTGTTAGGTTCCTACCTTACTACCTTTCCTGAGGTCAAGCCTGGGTTTTGGTTGGCTCCCTTCTTCTTGTGCCCTAATAAGCATGAGTCCCCTGCTCTATCAGTGTGTCAATGGTGTATGAAAACTCAGAGAACACATCTTGCTCATCTGGGTTCCACGTACTGTGTTAGCAAATTGTCGAGAGCAATGATGGATAGGAAGGGAGCCCTTGACACCCACAGAGAACAAGCGGGAGATGGCAATTTAAGATTGGTGTGATGTTGGAGAGGATGGAAGGAGGGTAGTATTCTGGGTGGTTGAAGCAATGGGTGTGTTCTCTAAGTCTGATCCCTCCTCCCCACCCCAACTGCCTGCCTTTCCCCAAAGCATGGTTGACCTGGCCCCTAGCATTAATCAACTCTCCATCTTCTGCTTCCTGCTCTTGCCATGGACCAACCATCTTAAAGCTGCTCACACTTGGATGAAGGATGCTCTTCGTGAAAAGCCCCCTTGCAACTCAAGTGAAGCCTGCCCAGTTTTCTAGAGCCCTGTAAAACAGCTCTTCTCTGCACATCTTCCCCAATCACCCCAAATCAAACAGGTGCCTCTTCTTTATGCCGTCTGGCATCAGAAATGCTCAGCTGGCATTTTCCATTTTGCCCTTTAGTTGTTTCTTGTGGTATTCATATCTCTGCTGATATGTGGCCATAGCATCATTCTCTTTTCTGAAAAGTTTTGCATTCTCTTTCTACTCTCAGGAGGTCCAGCGCAAAAGTCTGTTCTGGGTGCCCACTCTTTCTATTACCCAAAGAGTGTTCCCTAAAAGAGAAACTGTCTGATTTCTCTTAGCTTCTTTTGTGGTGTCTAGCTCAGTGAGAGAGGCTTAAAGAACCATGTGATCCAGTGAGGAGCCAATGAGAACAGGAGGATGGGTAGGCGATTTGAAGGTCTGTTTGGCTGTATTATGGGTTATAGGTTAGCACTGTTAGGCTCCCCCCCCATAATGTTTAGAGTACTATGCTCATAACAAGTGTTTAACAAACATGTATTGCCGCATACTTATTGTTACATTATTATTAACGTTATCATTCCATACTGCCATCTCCAGCCAAAAATCTGTCACAGATTGGCATGTGTTTGGTCCATTAGCTTGTCTTCCTGGGGTAAGAAAACTTTCTTCTGGAGCATGCTAATCTCTCTGAGATTCCTTTGTGTTTAGTAAAAATTGAATTTAAATGCTGCCTCTCCTGCCTTTGGGGCAGGGTTTCTAGACTGGGTCCAGTTGTAGGCTCAGAACCCACTTTCATCCATGGGAATATGATATCTATATAGGTCCCAGTGTTGTGTGAAGAGACAGGTAACAGAAACAGGTGCCCACATCATCTCTTCATCCAGGTTGGCCACCCGTGTCTCACTTCCATCGTGGCCAGGAGTGGGACAGCAATCAAAATACCCCAGAAGGTTAGAGCCCACAACCATTTAGAGTGCCATTGTCTCTGTGACTCTCTATGGAGTCAGAGTTCAGAGCTATGGGCCCAGGTCCAGCATTAGCAGGTTACAGAGACTCAGCACAGCCGGAACCTTAAGTAGTTTCCTCTTCCCTTCTGTACAGGGATGCTCATGCTTCACAGGTAGGCCTCAGAGCAAGTGCAATTTGTGTCTTAGAAAGAGAAAAAGGGAAAACCCAGACAGCAGCCCCAAACCCAGCTCGGTAGAGTCTTGCTGTCCCAGTGGCTGCATTTGCCTTGACAATTGTTATTCTTTGTTCTCCCCTAGTAGAGCCGTTCTTTGATCCCAACACCTGCGGGGGCACATGGCACAGAGGTAATTAATTTTTCAAGTTTCGGAGACATCGTGGCTATGGAGCGTTCCCACCTCACAGAGAGAATAGCTTCTGCTGAAAACAAGTCTTCCAGGCCTCTGCTTCCTGACTTCCAGAGAAGGGCCATGCTTGGTCATAAGATAGAGGTAACGTGGGCACTGCCACTCAGACTGTTCTGGTTCACTGCCTGTTTCAGCTCTAGACACAGGAATCGCATGATGGAATTGACTCAGCTGGTAAAGGATTTGGGTAAACATCCAGGGCCATTCAGAGAAGGGGATTGGCTGTGGGTCTAGGGATAAGCAAGAGACCACACCTCTATTTCTTGTATTTAGTATACATCCTGGACAGTAAGGCCAATGGCAAAGACCATTTGGGGTCAGGGAAGATTCCAAGCATTCCAGAAATAGGAAGGGGACGCTATTCCTTTTTAGATGGGCCAGGCTGATACTGGAAGCAGGCTTATGGTGACGGAGGCTTACCTTCCATGACCTATCAGGAGACATATGAAAAGGCACAAAATCCTATAGCCTCCATCATCCTCTGAGACAGCACTAAATCTTCTAGGGGATTTTGCCTAGAAAAAGTGTTCCTGAGCTATGACCTTCCTGTGAGGAGCTCAACATTATATTAGCCTTCAGCAGAACAGGGCTTGTACTTCATATCCTGGGAAACCTAGCCTCTCAGGGTTTCTGTTTGTTCACCAGTGAACTGAGGTATGTTAGCGGGCCTAGCCACCTTCAGTGTCTTTCTCCTGGTGGTTGCTTTGCTTATGATATTGTCCCTGAAGTCTTGGTCTCCACAGTGGGCAAGGCCAACCCTGGTCCCAGGGAAGCTAGGGACATTGACATGATGTTTCTGCTCTACACTTTCTGTACTGCCAGTGATCATGAGAAGATGACGAAAACCCTGTTGTGATGGTCAGGACTTGGTCTGGTGGGCCATGGGTTGGGAGCATGGATGTGTATTGAGAGTCTGGAATGTGCAAAAAAAATCACATTCATCTTCCAAGCTTGGTCTGTGTGCCCAGTGTTGACTTACAGTTCCACCAATAAGTGACCAGCCATTTTATCTCTTCACCTAGGGATAAGAAGGTCTGGGTCCTCTAGATCTGACCTTCTTTGCTTTTCTCAAAGGCTTTACTGTTCATCATGGTGGCCGTAAAACCCCATAAGTGATATGCAATAGGATTTGATTTCAGAAGTCTGTTCAGAGAGCAGGTAGTGGTACATGTGGCTGTATGAAGAGAGGAAAAGGAGGGAGAGATGTTGAATTTAAATCCCAATTTAAAAATAATCAACAAGAAGGCTGTCAGTGAAGGAGCCAAGTATTGGGGATGTAAAATGAAGGGGACACCTGAAATGGTTCTTGAAAGTTCCTGGGGGAATGGAGACTGTGTATTTGCTCTATCTCAATGCTCCAAACAAACTATTATTATATGGCTCATTATCCGGACCAGGGGCTGGTAGAAAGATGCAGCTTTCTGAACGAATCATTATGATCATGGCCCTTCTGCCTTTTAAGTTTTTGCAAAGATGGACGAACCTTGTGAACTGATTTGGCGGGCCTAGGGAAGAAACCTACATCTTCTTCATTGAATGTCTATTGGGTTCTCTTTCATTTGGGCTCAGGAAGGGCAGCCTCCTGTACCCCTTTATGCTGCTGTTCCTCCAGTTTCTCTCAGTACTTATGCTAGCTTTCTTCTTTGACTATGGCGATGGCAGCGGATTCGGGTGCCCTGAAGAGGATCTTAAGGGATGGCTAAAAAAGAGACAGATGTTATAAGCCAACCATAGCCTTTAAACGTCTAATGTGCTTTGTCAAAAAGTGAATAAACACTGGACGGGGAGTAAGCTCTAGCGCCTACCCCACATAGGTAGGACATAAAGCGCCAGAGAAGACAACCACACTCATTCATGTCCCTCTGAAGCTAGAGGAGCCGTTCTGCTAAGCAGATGACACATCGGATGCCTCAGACACCCCTGAGGTACTCACAGAGGTGCACCTTGCAGCAGACGATCCTCTTGTTTTAGGCACTCATGCAGGTGCATCTTGTAGCAGATGCAGCCCTTACATGAGACACTCATGCAGGCGCATCTTGCAGGAGATGTAGCCTTGCCTGAGGCATTCCTGGAGGTACATCAGGCAGCACATGCAGCTGTGGCCTGAGGAACTCATGAGGGTGCATCTTGCACCAGATGCAGCCATGGCCTGAGGTACTCATGCAAGTGTATCTTATAGCAGATACAGCCATTGCCTGCCTGGTTTGTTCCTAGGTAAGGCTTCTGTTGGTCAATTTTCTTCCCTGGTTTTAGGGGCAGCATCCCCAAAGACCTCTTATCATCCATGTCTCCACAGAGCTCATATGCCCCATTAAAATAGTAGGATACTTCCCACTAAGGGACAATATGACACTGGTTTTCAAACTAAGACAAATGCTGGGAAACTCCGTCTCTCCTGAGGAGCAAGATGGCCTCTGCCTCTACTGACCATGTTCAAAAGAAGAATCATCTCATCCCAGCTCTTCAGCCCTTCTCTCTTCCCCCAGGTCTGTGTGATGTCTATGTGTGGCAGGGGCCACATCCTCACTTCCTTTCTTGTTCCCTGCCTGTGATTCAGGCACCTGGCTGTACCACCCAGCCTCAGCCATAAGACTAGATTCGTGGAAGGCTTCAGCCAGATTAATCATCCCAAGGCTCTGCTTTGATGATATCCCTTTTATAGACACATAAAAAGAAGCATTTAGGCAGTCAGTCATGCTAAATCTTAACCATCTTTACAGATTTTTTAGTGCAGCACATCAAAATTGTCACTAGCCCTGAAGGTCCACATTTATGGTGTCTATGAAGTCACTTCTAGTCAGGAGGTGGCGGCCATTGCCCACTTGGCATATCTATGCTTGGCCTGGATATATAGTATGCCTTTTCCTGGACCTACAGGTGTGCCTTGCAAAGCACACCATGGCCTTCTTATCCTAAGACCTTGAAGGATTTTGCTTGTAATGGTATATTCAGTACTTTATATGTGACTCCTTGTTAATGAGCAGTAACATCATGGTATATGTGTCTACTCATGTGTATAACATGTGCTTTGTCAACTGGTCTGCATGCTTTTGAACACAGATTCAACTCGAAACTCTCTCTGACCCCTAAGGTGTGCATGGTGATTGTAGATTACTGGGGAAGTCTGTCTAATCAGTGAAAATTCGCTCCCCTGGCCTGTGTATGCTGCCTGTGTTAGGCTGAGCTCACATGGATTCACACCGGCACTGGCCCTAACTTGACAATGTGCTGTCTTTGTTCCTTCCCTGATGAAAGCATTACATTTGTGGTAGGATGTGAATGGAATGAACCTTCTGCCTCTCACCTTCAGAGCTCAGAGGAAGAAGGCTGCTTCCCTTCTCCATGTTTTGGGAGGAACAAATGTAGCCATTAATTTTGGCAGAGATTTGTAGCTCTTTTTCGTTGTCACAGGATCGAGATGCTGACTGCAAGAAGTGCAGCCTTTCCAAGTATGCACTTAGCCCGGGGGCATCCATGTCAAGGGCAGGACAGGGCAGGTTTGAACCTTCTTGCCTTGGAGGAATAGTAGAGGAGGCTGATTCTCTGGGCTCATGTGCTACAGCCTTAGCCTGTGCAGTGAGCTGGCACTGCTATGCCATTAAATAATTAACTAGTACTTCGTAGAGTAAAACAGGCATTGGTCTGGGTAAGAGTCAAGATAAATTGGCTTTGCTTAAGCTGTGTATTGTGTTTACAAGAGGTGATGAGAAGGGAGAGAATGTGGGTTTGGAGGTAAGCTGAGAGGCAGTTTCTCAAGAGATGACAGATGCTCCTCTTCTCAGGGAGTTGGGTCTGTTCAAATAGACAGTGCAGTGGGTAAGAGAGTAACTGTCCTGTGTCCAGGGCTCTGGTCACTTTCCATAGGCTCTGAAAGCACCTGAGCCAGGGACATGGGGATCCAGATTTTTGCTGATGGGTGGCATGTGACTGGCTGCCTCTGATGGACTGACCTAGTTCTGCAAGAGAAGAGACAGCAGCAGCAGCAGGCTGCTTTTTTTTCTGATGCTGTGGTTGAAAAAACTCTGAGTCATTACACACCTGCTTTTTGGGCTTTGCAGAAGATACTTGGTGCTTACTGCAAGGGTATGTCTGGGCCACGTACGTTCACAGTTGCCTGTGATGTTGCCAAATACACAAGGTGATGAGGGGGTGAGGGGAGGCCCAGGGTCGAAACCTTCTTCACTATACATAGCTGTCATTTGCTGCAGCCCTGCCTTCCCCCATCCCATGTCTTGGTCTATAAGTATTGAAACTGTCTTTTGCTCCAGGTTTCTTGCCCTGGTTACAGTATCCATAGACTTTGCCACCGGATAACCTGACACATTGACCACAATATAGATGGAGCTCTCTGGAGTTGTATGGTGGTGATGAACCTTGATAGTAGACACACAAGCATTTGTTTTGAGTGGAAAATGATGGTGGAGAAGATGGTCGGAGGACAGGGATAGTATTAAGAGCTGGAGGTTCGCCATAGGAAGTGAACCTCCAACAGGGTATTAGCCCATTCCGTTCTGTCCTGAATTGAGTTGGAGACTCCTTGGGGTTACTCTGGCATTCTGGGTGTAACTATTCTCAGTGTTCAGACCTCTTCCACCAAAGAGGGCTTTCTGTCCAGAGTGCTTCCCATTGTGTGTGGTTGCTACCCATGACTTCTGGGTGTAGGCTCAATGTCTATGAGGAGATGACTCAAAAGTCCACATGTGGCTACTCCTAGAAAAGCGAAGCCCAGCAATACTGCAGGTGACTGAAAACTTGAATGAAAGAGAACATTTCTCTGATGGAAACTGTCACACTTGTGAAATGTGGCAATGGGTCATGTGCAGGCATGTGCATGGGTACGTGTGTGTGTGTGGTGTAAGAAGTCTGGAAGGGCTATCCACAGGGCAGTATGGAAAGGGAAAGGTAAATGCAGTCAGTCATATAAATCTTCAGTGGATTAGAGTTGAATTCAAATCCAGACCCAGGAAGGGAATGCTAACTCCAGGCTGGCCCAGCTGATCTGCATCTGACGGTAGCTGAACATTGGGTCTGGGCCTGGAAAGGCTCCTTTGTGGTGCATGATGCTATCTCTAGCTGGAGGGATGCTCTGTATCCCGCTCCTGTTTGCAGCATCCCCTATTCATTTTTCTCTGATGCTTTTCCACAGGACTTCTTGTTCATGTGACTTTTTCATGTTATGATGAAAATGTTTGAATGATTCATAGGGGCGGGCTTAGGATGTATATATGGGACTTGACAGAAATGTTCATAGCATCTCTTACACTGCTAATGTCTAGGAGATGTAACAAAATATACAGTTTTAAGAAAGCTTAACTAATATTAGACTAATAAAGGATTGCACACAAAGCATTTGTATAACAACGTATAGAAATCCATAAAACCTCTTAAGTGAGAAAGCTGAGCTGTCTTTTACCAGCCCAGCCTTTTGTGTGTGTGTGTGTGTGTGTGTGTGTGTGTGTGTGTATTTATATATATATATATGTTAGTGTCTAACCTCAGACACAGCAGTCATTTGTTCACATTTCAGGCGGATACCTGAGACTAGAAACTTGTTCACACGAAAAGGTGTTAAAAGTTTTAAAACCATTTTTACAGCCATTCCGAATTTTACAACAGCTGAAATTATATTTAAAGTCTCAAATAGTCCTTCCTTTTCTTCCACCTATAAAAGTAATGTTTGGATACCTTGCAGTCATACCAATCGACTTCTTACTATACTTTCTCACAGCAGATATTTGGAAAAACCGGGGGTCTGTGTACTGCTAGGGAGATTGACTAGCTTTAGTGATCAGTGACATGACCCCTGGGTGGAGATGGACAGCCAGTCCCAGGTGTGTCACACAGATCTCCTGATCTCAGTCTGTAGCCAACATCAGCAAGTCCTGGCCTAGCCCTCAGGAAGCCTGTGAGCTCCTTGGTCATACTCCCAGAATCACGCTGCTGGGCTTGAGCCACCCTGAGAAACCATAGGGGGAAGCTCAGAGCTGCTGGCCTAACCTGGTCATCTGTCCTTGGGACTGACTGTCAGCTGTCCTGGACCACTGACCTGTCCCACCACCCTGTGAGAAGCTGGTTAGCATATTGTGCATGGTGGCAGTTCTCCACCCTCCCTGTGCCATCACCCCGCTAGCACTTCCTCCATCTGCTGCATGTGAAGCAGATGAGAGCTTTGCTCCTCATTGGCTGAAGAAGCAGAGCTCTTTCCACAGACCCCTTACTTCCTTTCTCTTATATTTCAAATGCACTGTCCCTTTCTTTTTTTTTCTTCCACTTTTTTAGCAATATTTTAAAATTTCATGTAAGTCTGTAATTGTTTTGATCATATTCATTCCCACTACCTCCCTCCAGCACCCCCTGTAACTCCCAAACACATCTCCCCCAAATTCATGCCTTTTTCCTCTTTAAATAATTAATAACCCATGAAATCCAATGAGTGCTACTCATAATCACATGGGGGCAATCATCAGTTGTCCACTGGGGCATGGGCAACTTATGTGTGGCTACCCACCCCTCCCCAAAGCGATCTCCTTCTCTCAACAGCCAGCTATCAATTGACAATAGCTCCCAATTTAAGGGTAGAGACTTAGGAGCCCCTCCCCAATCCCTGCTGGCTGATGTTAGGCAGGTCTTGGGAAGTAGCCACAGCTGCTGAGTTCATATAAGCAATGATCATGTTGTGGACAGCATGGACATCATGCCATGTCATGGACATGCCATGACAGCACTTCATAGATCTCTTTTCTCTGTCCCTCTGCCCTTACATTCCATCTGCCTTATCTCATGCAATGTTCCTTTAGTTTTGGTGTGGGGACATCAATACAAGCGACTTGTCTGTACTTGAACACTCAGTCACTTATTCTCAGTCCTCTGAAAGTTATGGATCTCGGCATTAACCATTTCCAATTGCAGAAGGAAGCTTCTGTGACGGAGGGTGAAAGCAACCCATGTCTATGGGTATAAAAATAGTATCTGGAAGCCAACCCTAGTATTACTTCCTAGGACCTATGAACTACCCAGACACGGGTTTTTGAATAGGCTTATAGTACTAGGCACAAAATCCCTCCTGTAAACAGACCTCCAGAGAATGCTGCTGGTTTCATCCCATAGCTGTTTTGCCATGATTGTACCAGTGGGTATATCTTGCCTGGCAGATTGTTATGGTAGCATCCAAGAGCCTGCACCCAATAAGGTCACTGATGGCACCCCCCCCTGCTTGTCCTGTAGCTGACTGTATACTACCTTCTAACTATGTAAAAAACTGGCCATCATATAGAGAGTTTCCCTGTCAGTTCAAGATGAACTTCTCCATGATCTGCCAAAGTATGCCATTTCCTCAGCATTAGGGCCTTGCCGTGGGCAACCAAGAGCAGTGGCAGTAGCCTGTGTTGTCCTGAGAGCTCGCAGGGTCTCCCTGCCCAACTGTCTCATAGGGAAGTGTCCCATGCCTGGCACTGATATTTTCATTTAGAAAGTCATGTCTTCTTGGAGCAGCATTGTCCATCCATGAAAGGTTCCTCAGTTCAAACTCCTTTTCTGAATTGTATTTTAAATGAACTTTCCAATAAGTGGGTTTCCATAAAGCTTCTTCCTACCCCCTTAGTCTTGGTTAACCTAACCTGTTCTCCTTCTACTTCCTTCTCCCCTAGCCCGCTTAAGCCTCCTGTATAAACCTTTAACCCCCATCATTCCCATTTATTCTTTTATGTTGGATGTGTTCTAGTCTTCCCTTTGAATAGTATTCTTTCTTTGGCTGCAAAACCAAAGGCTTTTTGCCTACTCTTTTCACACAGCCTTCATTTTTTATTATGCCTTTCTCTGCTTTCTCATTTCCCTTTCCTCTTACTTCCTGTTCGTGCTTGAAGCTTTCTGCCCAACGAGTCCATCTTTTAATTCCCATTTCATCTGGATTTTACTACCTTGCCTTTAGTCCATCTATCATCTCCCTTCTATTTCTATCTGTAAGTGCATACACTGCCCATGTGTGAAAAGGACAGTCTCTTTTTTGGTGGGTTTTTACTCTCCTTGAGTAGGTTATCTCCCACACTTCTCTCCACTGCTACCCCAACACTGTGCCTGCGACCCTCTTCACTCTGAGACCTCTGCTATCCTCTTTTCCTACCCCATTCTGATGTTTTCTTCTCTGACTGGCCTAGCTGAACATGGGTTCCTGGGATTCTCCTATTCCTCCCTGCCCACTCAGCCTTCAGCTTCATACCATCTGGATCCTGTATCATCACACAGCTGAAACGGCTTTCTCAAAGGTCACCAGAGACATAATCACCAGCCTGATGGCATTTCCTTGGTCTCCTCTCTGCGTGAGCAGTCGTTGACGATTGCCTTTCATGTCTTGATTCTCCGCCCTGTCTCAGCAGTATATTCCCTGGCTCCTTCCGTAGTCATGGGGGGCTCCTTTTACCTCTGCTGGAAGCAGAGGCATGGAAAACAAAGACCTTTGCAGCAGGACAGACAGTGGAGCGCAGTGGGAGAGGCATGGGACCTATTCCCTGCTCCTGTTCAGGGAAAAACCTATGCAGTTATCCCTAACATTTTGAGTTCCTGTTTGGATTTTATTCCTCCCCATTTGAGGGTGGTGAGCCTCCAAAGCTGGTAGAAATATATGCTATGTCTGTTTAAGAAGCAGCAGGGAAACAGGTTAGTGACCAGAGCCTGTTTTCTGGATCAGTAACTTGGATCAAATGCAAATCTCCAGAAACAGCTCACAGCCCTGCTGCCCATCAGCCTCCCAGGCAGAGAAGCTGAACTAATCTGTCTGGCACCCAGGCTGGTGATGTCCTCTCTGGAAGGTGTGTGTGTTGGCATCTTCTCTCTCTGCAGCTAGCTGAGGGTCACTGCAGGACTAAGCAGACAAGCTGTCTTCTGCTAGCTGCTCTCCCTATCAATGGTTGGTGCCTTTACTACTCAGCATACGAAGTCCAAAAATGAGAGCAGACTAATTCTTGTCTCATGCTTACCCTAAAGCAGGGCCTGGGTACCATTTGTGTAGTGGACATAATACTGAGTAACCAAGCTGGTACAGGTATAAAATGCCACTTCTCCGTGGGTGCATTACCAAGATAGCTCCTGGAGTTTTAGGAACCTCTGCTAGATCTCCCCAAGGGTTCCCTGAAAGAAGGGACAGGAAAGTGGAGAATGGCCCCTCGAGTATTAATGAGCCCCACTATGAGACCTCTGCAAGGAGCAGAAGACTAGGGGTCAGTGCCGGATGCCCTTTTCACCAGTAAGGCTTGATGAGCATTCTGTGGCTGGGCACATGGGAGAAGAAGGGAAGCAGGGGCATGGAACTGACTTCCCCAACGCCCCTTCATCTGTCTGCTCATCTGTGGACTGCAGAGCAAAGTGGTAAACAGAACAAAGTGTTACGGGTCCCAGGAAGAAAGCCAGCACAGTAGCATCCCGCGGTGTTGAGACTGTTATGGACAGGGACCATTAGTGCAAACACCAGCATGGAGCTTGTCCCAGGCATGTGCACTGGGGGAGGCCATCCTAGGAACTGGACCCTCATGTGTGTGATGAGATACCAAGTCCAGGTAGATAGTGTGAGAAATAAATTATTAGACATCCTAGCAGCATCAAATGTAGCACAGGGACCCTTTTCACCTTAGGTCACAGAAATGAGAGGGCATAGAGAAGAAAATCTGACTTCTTTCTTTGTGAAAGTGGCATGCCCAAGTTCCCACTGCCAATAGTTAAAGTCTCTTAGCCTTGGTTCTGGAACTCCCTCCACCAACCAGAGGTAGTCAGGTGAATTAGCAGATTGTGCTGGTAATAGTAGGGGTGGCATTTGTTTAGGTCATCAGACCTGCAGATTCCATAAGACCACAGGCCCACCATCAATGTGCTCAGTCCAGATGCACACAATCATAGCATGGAAGACAATGGAGGGTATTACTAGGCCTTGGGCTGACATGGGTTACTAAGGCCTTGGTGGTGCCTGCCAGCTGGAATGCAAGTCTACACATGGAGAAGATAGGAAGACGTGGTCATGTAGCACAGTATAGATAGCCTGAGACTCCAGAAAGGTTCAGGGCGAATCAGAGACCCCTTTATGTGCACAGGGTCTCAGAAGAGATTTCAGCTAGAAAAGAAAACTTCTATCTTCTCACTGATGAACTGTAACTGTCACCAAAGCCCACTATGTGTCTTCATTGCTTCCCTGGACATACAGCCCTATCATAAATTACTACATATTCCATTCAGTAAGAGCTTGAACATCAGTAAAGTCTTTGGCTCTCCCCTGGAGTCCCTAGGATGGCCTCAAATAGAGATCCAACTGCCTCAACTTCCTGGGTGCTGAAATCAAAGGTATATACCACCACCTGCTGCTGTTTATTTTATATATTGAATTAAAATTTAGTGTATCACTGGTTTTTATCCCCCACATATTAGTCCCCTGCCTTCTATAGCCATTTTCATGGTCATCTCAAGACAACAAAGACGAGTAAAAGATGACCTAGAGTTCATGCTGTTTTTTTCTTCTGTCCACTAGAGAGTTGCAGTTCTTGGGTGTCTTCTACTGGATGACTGGGCAGTCAAAAGAAATCCCTCCAGTTATTCTTATCTAGATACCTGGGCTTGATGCTTTACTGCAATAAGTCAATCAAGAGTCAAGGGGAACAATTCAGAGTAATAATTGTTGTTGTTGCTGTTGTCATACTGCAAATTGAATCTAGGGCTTCTCACATGATAGACAAGCACTCTACCACTGAGCCGTATCCTCAGCCCATACTCAGAATTCCCAAGCCAATCCTTGTCACTTTTGAGGGCCATGCTTGAAGAAAGAATGTTTACCAGTCAGAGTTATGGATCCTCCTCCCAGATCCTGTACAGGGGACCTTCATAGGTCTCTGGCTTCTACAGAATTCATTCTGAGAGCCTTCAGAGAGTACACCCTAGTGATCATCTGGGGAGAGAAGGCCTTACAACCTTCAAGCTGGAGAGTGGAGGCCTACTGCTATTCAGTGAGTAGCAGGGAGATGAACTCTGTGCAGTTAGCAACATTTTAAAAGGCTGCTTAAAGCCTACTGAAAGATGCAATATTTGTCCAATAATATATTTGAGATCAGGAAGGGTTTCATGATGTTTATCCAGGGGAATAAAATGTTAATAATCTTTTTGTGAGTTGAGATTTTGACTTTCTTTTGCTACTGTTGACATGGTGCACTGCCTTATTAAGTGTGAGGTGTGTGTACACACACATGTATCAGTTTTCCTTGTCAAAGTGTTCCTCCGCCTAGAGAGGGAACATCGGCAGCTGTTCCAGACTCCTCTGCCTGGGACTTCACTATGGCCTGTTTCGGAGCTGTGTCAATGTTGCTCTTCCACAAATGCCCGCTGTCTCACCTTCTAACAGCTGCCACTGGGCAGTAACATTTGGAAGCCTGGTCGTGCAATGGCACAAGTAGAAACGGTGTTGGGATGGCTGCTCTTTATTCTCAGATTGGCCCTTCTAAAATGTCCCTTGTTCTGAGGAACCTACAATTTCCCCATCAAATTTTGGAGAATTATCAGAATTGTTCTCTTGAGAGACACTGAATCATTTACTACTCTCTTTTGCCATCTCTGAGAGGTGACGGAATTGGTTGTGAGTGAGCACATGTACCTTTGGTTGGGTAGACCTGGCTTGGACACACCTGTCAAATCTATAAAGCAGGGCCAGTTGCTAGACTTCCATGATCCTTACTTATCTGTGGGACAGGGAGCACAACAATACCCCTTAGGACAACTGGTATACCCACCCAATGAAGTAAAATGTGTGGGGCTCCTGAACTAGAGACCACCACACTGCCAGAGCCTGATGATTTTTTAATATAAAAATACTTTGTGGACTTGAAACATACACTTCCTTCGTGCATCCCACTATGTTTACAACAGAAACAGAAATTGGAATATGCTTAGATTTACCACCAGGGCTCCAATGGAGTGTTGACTGCTGCATGGTGCTCGTGGCTGGTGGATATACTGACTTCTCAAACTCCAGCTTCAGAACCTGCAGACTGGGAGTTTGTGGCCCAGAAACACACCAACGAGGCAGCCTAGATAGCTTTTCTAGGTCTGCAGAAATAAGACTTCCCAATCAGTGGGCTGGGCATGCTTAGTAGCATTCCTGGAACAAGAGACACAAGTAGGCTCGCTGTACATAATTGCAAAGCTGACTTAAGGGCTCCCACAGGCTTGCAGATATTGTATGGTTCCCTATGAAAGTATTGTATCAACCCCCTTTTTATGCACGGAGGTAATATTATGTGGGAAAAAATTGAGCATCACAAGCTGTGAATTAAGAAGTGATACAGAGGAGTTGAATTTGAATGTGAAGAGGTTTTTAAGAATATCTTAATTTACTTCACTGATTTTTCCCTTTTACATATGTAAAAGCATATCTATAATAAAAAAGCACTGGCAAAAATAAGCCTCAACAGCTCTTTGAATGAATATCAAATAAAAAGTATGTCCTAAGAATGCATGGTACTTCAGTTTAATTGGCAGTCTTTTTTTCTTAATATGTCTTATGCATAATAATAAATACAATAGTTTTATAAGTGTCTTAGCTTTAGTGAGTCACAGCACATGAGACACAGTAGGTAAGACACAAGCACCTTTGGTTCCTGTAAGTATACCTCACGTGACATAGCCATCTGGCTGTGTTTTCTCCCATCCGAATGATTTCAGGCTGTTATATCAGATTTTCTTTGTGACAGTTGATTTCTTTCTCTTTTCTTTTCTTTTTTTTTCTTTTTGTCAACTTGGTGAAGTGTGGAGCTGTCGTTTGGTAAATACTAGTCTAGATGTTACCATGGTGGTATTTTGTAGATGTGATTATCATTGGCAGTCAGATGACTAGACACATCAGAATAGATTATCGTCCATGCTGCGAATCCATCCAACTAATTGAGGGCCTTGACATTAAACCTAAGTTTCCCAAGGAGGAAGGAAGTCAACTTTACCTGAATTACCTGTTCCAAAGTCTTTGGCATTTCCCGCTTCTGTAATCACTTGAATCAGTTCCGTATGCAATCCGAGTCTCTGGAGGACCCTAATGTAAGCATTGAAGATTTGCTAGATGGTTATTGCATGGAAAGAGCACAGAAGCACAAAGGCTGAGAATACTAGCTTTGCACAGTCACATGCTGAGGTAATGCCCTTTGCAACATACTCTATTCCTGCCCCAGCTTTGTTAGAGAGGGGTGAACGTTTTTTCAAAAACCGTTTATTAAAAATTTTTCATATAATATATTTTGATCCCTCCCCCAACTCCTCCCAGATCTTCCCTACCGTCCTAACCACCAAATTTAGAATCTTTCTCTGTCTTGCTCATCCTTGTTTGCTGCTGCCCTATTCATAACAGCCAGAAATTTGAAACAGCCTAGATGTCTATCAACTGAAGGATGGGTAATGAAAATGTGGCACATTTGCACAATGGAATATTATTCAGCTGCTAAGAAAAATAAAATCATGAAATTATCAGGGTGCTGGAAACAATCATACTCAGTGAAGTAACCCAGACTCAAAACATGAATATTGCATGAATTCTGTTTTCCGTGCATGTGAACCTTTAAGCTTTAGATAGGTGTGTTTCACTTCGAATAACTACACAGGTTAGGTAGCTAGTAAGGTACCAGAGGAGAGAAGGAGACCTTCCAAGGATGGCAGACACTTAACATATGCCTATCTGTGAGCCTCACATTTTCAGTAGCCTCATATGACTAATTTTGGCTGACTCATACAGGAATTTATATTTGTCTCAAGTAATTACCACTTCACTAAATTTCGTCAATTTTTGTGTGCTATTTAGCACTCAATGGGGTGTCTTCTGATGCCCCACCATCAGAGAAGGACCTTTCAGCTGCAATTATAGAACCTGGATGGATGGAGGCGTTGCCCTTGCAGGTGCCAGTGTGGTGACACCAATTATGTCCTCATTGTAGGCATGAAACAGTCATCTCCAGTTCTCTCTTCGAAGCTCAGCCTCTCCAGATTCAATTGCTCAGGGCTTGAGCTGCACGTGGGCAGAAGTGAATGAATTGTATTAATAGTTTCCTTGGCATAATCCATCATCCCCTCAACAATGCGTTTCTGGCAGTTAATTAGAATCCACACAGTAGAATAACGAACATCGTGTTTAGAATTACAATCCATTGCTAAACAACAGACCAGACAGCTCATTCTCTCCCATCACCCTGGATGTCTTAAGTGTCTGGCTTCTGAATCCCATTTAGTACTCTTTAGCCAGTAATTCTGCCGAATGGTTTCAGATGGCTTAATAACATCTGTGTGGTGGAATCTCTCTATCTGTGCATGGGTGGGAGATAGAAGAGAAGAGAGTTGGAGCTGGAGAGATGGCTTAGCAGTGGGGAGCAGTTGCTGTTCTTCTGGAGGGCTGCACATAGATTTTCAGGGTTCAAGTCATATGACCTACAACTGCCTGTTACTTCACTTCCAGGGTGGGATCTGACCCTCTCTTCTGGCTTCTGTATGTGCATATATACATACACAGACAAACATTCACACATACTCATAAATAAATATTAAAGTAGATCTTAAAAGAGGAGGGAGCAGAACTCAGCATTTGGAGAAGGGAATTCACTATTGCCCAAAGCAACAAGAGGTGCTCTCTACCTGGGGAATCAATTCTAAGCTCTTCTGTGGCTGTGACAGAGGGAGGATCGCTCACAAAATTTGAGTTAACATGGGCCTCAGAAGCAGAGGTCTCATCCTCTCCCCACTCAGTGTTTATGTGGGTAGGGGCATTAACTCCTACCTTCCAGCATGCCGTGATTCTTGTGTTCTGGGACATTACATCAGTCAAGCACAGGCAACTCTCTTGGAGGCTCAACTGCTGTCAGTGAGTCCTTCACTGTCTTTAGCGAGATCTCTAGTTTCTTGGCCCTTCTAAACTGTAGATGATTGGCAAAGTCAAAATCTCTCAGTCTGGTTGCCCCTGAAGTTGGGTTCCAGCCCCATGTCTCAACTGTGGATAGAAGTAGCAACCTGTGACAAGTGCCCTTGACTTTGATAGAGTGGTCCTTGGTTTTCACTCTTCTGTTTTCATTATGTGAGTATTTTTTTCAATCCAGGGTCTGAGGGGAACATGTGTGTAGGGGAGGGGTTTCTGGAACTCTGGCTCTGAGAGAATTGGGGTTGCCCAGCTTCTTGGTACCTGTGTCTCTATAAAGAAGACGTGCTGTTACTGTCTGTATGTGTTCTCCATACTTAGAAACTTATTCTTCAATGTAGCAGGATTGGGAGGATCCCAGGTCACAGGAGCTCTTCCTAAGTAGAGTTATCATGTGTCTGTTCTATTCTCTTTCTCTCTCTCTCTCTCTCTCTCTCTCTCTCTCTATATATATATATATATATATATATATATATATATATATATATTTGTTAATATATATATGTTACCCATCTCCAAACCAGGATGCAGTCAGCAGACTGTCTCTAGTTGCAGTTGTGGGTGGCCCAGTTTTACAAACCATGAACCATAATAACTTTCTGCTCAGTATACGTTACCCAGGCTGCATTCTTCTGTTTTGTAATATAAATGGATTTCATAAAGAATGGACAGAAGCACAGTAGTATTTCTGTTGGTAGCATGCTTTTAGTTTTTCCTCTGTTCCCACAAGACAATTTCCATGGAATCCCCAAGAGAAAAGCTCAGTTCCATAGCCCTGGCTCTTCCCAGGTGTTACTAAACATGAGAAGAAGCCAGGGTGCTTAGTCTCAGTATCCCTGTCTACAAAATGGGCAAGGATCCACGTATTTCTCACATTGTACAATAAATACTATAACTATGAATGTTCCACGTCAATCATGAAAGACGCTCCTGTTTTAAACAGAGAAAGGGTTCAGTCAATATGTATTCTCGCCCAGCTCTTTCTTCTTTCTGGAGAGAGAGAGAGAGAGAGAGGAGAGAGAGAGAGAGAGAGAGAGAGAGAGAGAGAGAGAGAGAGAGAGAGGGAGGGAGGGAGAGAGGGGAGAGAGAGGGAGTGAGGCTTGCTGGCTTGCCTCATGTGGTCCTTAGCATTTGTTAATCTCAGATCCCCCAGCGCATATAAGTGACTCCCTCAGAAGTTAGGTGGGATCAGATTTAAACCTCCTGTTACTTAATCAAATTCTGCTTCTTTGCAGTCAGTGTGCACGAGAATGGGCAACACAGGCAAAGGACACCCGGATTCCACTTACTCTGACCACTCAGGTCTGGGGGCTGTGTTGTGCTGGTAAAGCTTATCAGGTGGTAAGGGACCAAAGGCCCTGGTTGTCATTCTTATACCTGTTTTCTGCTGCTTTAACAGAGGAGCACAGGCTTGGTTATCTGTAAACAATAGAGGTGAGTAGAGTAGGGCTCAGGACTCCAAAGAGAACAAAATCAGGAGCTCTAGGGGTTCTATCTGATGAGGGAGGGCCTTTGTGTTGTATTATAATGTGGCAGGAGAAGAGAACATGTGGGAACCACAGATGGAACCCCTTTCTCTCAAAACAAGCATACCTGTCCCTTGATGGAAGTAAGTTTTAGAGCCCAGTTACAGTTCTCTTACATCTCATCTTACTTCCTTAACGGTAGCTATTCAACTTCTACACAGACTTCGGAAGGGACCTTTATGAAGGATAGCAGTAGTGTTTGCTAGTTTAGGTGGTTATAAATAGTCTCTTCATGGGTCATTCTTAGATCAGGTATTTGGTAGAGTGCGAAGTCAGCTCTCCAGTGCAGGCTCGAGTCTGCTGTGTAGCCGAGGAAGGACAGAGACAGGCGTTTTAGGTTGCCTGGCTGGTTGGCTATCTCTGCATAATCATGCCTTCACCCTGCTCCCACTTGTTAAAGCATGGTGGAGTTGAGCATGGCCCTTTTCTCAGTGGTTTACAAGTATCCCATACCAAGTCTAGAGTCAGTACTGGACCCGGCTGCCTTGCTGGCCCCTGATGCATCAGTTTTAGACTGTGCAAGCCCCTGAGCATCTTGGTTGTCACAGCGTTCTCTGCTGGGTGGCGTTTTAACCTCTTGCAGCTGCATTCTCCACCCTTGCATAGTTGCTTTATCCACAGCCCAACACGGGTTGGCATTTTATGAATGCCTTTTCAGGGTGGAGGTTTTAAATCATGAGTCACAGGTGGGCACCAAGTAGGAAAGTTCAATGCCTTTAATCTTCCCTTTACCTGATTCTTGGATATGTGGTACAGGCTTTTCTTCCATGCTGTCTGGGGTTCTAAGTCCCTGTGACAGGCAGCCTGGTGCTTGCAAGGCATGAGCTTTTTAGTGACTCTGGTTGCCCTACCCTACTCCTACCCAACAGTACCTTCTTGATTCTACAGGTTAGAGTTGGGTGTCAAACAGTCATGATGAGTGGACAAGCTCGTCCCTCCCCTGGCTCTGCCAGGCTGAAGAAAGTCACACTAAATGACTCACTAAAAGTTGCAATGCTTTGCTACATCTTTATGAATAAATTGGGTGACTGCGGAGAGATCACTGTATCTCCGAAGCAAATCTCCACAAGACAATAAATACAGATTCCTTTGTCGTAATCACGGCGGCGGCATCTTGATCTGCCTGCGGTGATTAAAGTATAACCAAACAGCCGCTTAATCTCATTTCAGACCATTTCCAAATTGTGTTGTGTAAAGACATCATGATGCAGAATTACTCTGTGTAGCTCGAGCTTTGCTGTGCAGATTCTGTTGAAAATGGCAGCATCTGCTGAGGAATAAGCTCAGATTTGCCCATGAAGGTTGTGTGTGAACGCAAGCAATCGCCATTGCCTTGTCTTTGGACAGAGGCTGTGTTTGCTCTGACTTTTAGAGACCTTCTCCATTCTCCTAACTACTGGAAAAGAACCCCCGGTGCATCTTATAGAAGCACATCCCCTTCTGGGTCTACATGGAAGCCTGGTAGTGAACTCCTGTCAGGCAGGTTTCTGTGGCTGGTTATATAAAGATGGCTGCCCCTGGGGATACCAGGCATGTGGGAAAGCTTGTCCTGCAGGTTCATGAATTGCATCTGTGCCTGAGGGAGAAGGGAATAAGACCACTTCTCAGCAGAGGTTTTAGCCTTGAGTTGAGAGAGCTGCAGAAAGAAAGGCATCAAATTATGGTTCAAGTTGCTGAGAGGACAACCAGTGGCCTAGTCCAGCCAAATTGGCCAGCTGGCTCCTGTGAGCTCTGCTGTAGTAGCCGGCAGCCAAGCAGCGTGATTAATCTGATTTCCCTGCAGCAATTCATTTGAGGACTTGAGAGCTCATCTGCATGGGCATTCTCTAGCCAGCTCAGGAGTGAGGAGGGCCTGGATGACTCAACATTATTAGTAGGGAGCTCCCAGAAGCATCTTTTCATCTTAAGAGATCAGAATAAGAGCAAAATATGACTATGGTCTCTAGGGTGGGAGTGTTCCCTTGAGCATGGGCATGCCCACTCAGAAGGAAAAAAAGGCTGCTTAGGTTAGACAGCATCATTCTATTCTGAACTCTCTGTTCCTGATGTTTGAGGCATCAACTTTGGAGATTCTAAGAGAGGGAGCAGGAAATTAAGTGGAGAATATATAGGTAATCACAACAGAGCTGCTGGGTGTCTCAGAATAGAAGCCATGCCTGCTGCATGAGTATGCGTGTGCACATCTGGATTTGGTTCTTATTGCTGGCCCAGAGAGAGCAGGAGAGCAAAGTCAAACTGTGTTGATTATAGGATGCCTATTGTTCCTCGTGTTGAAGTCCTGCTGAAGGGAAGATCTTGGGGACATGCTGGGTGTCTTACTTATGGAGCTGCTGAGCCTCCTTTCTTTTCAATTTTCATCTGCAGGACCCACCATCAGTGTGGGATTAGTCACTTGGAGAAACACCAGGCTGTGTTAGGAGGACTAGAAGTTATTCATGAGCCTGGAGTTGCTGGATTTGGGTGCATTGAGATAGGTGCTTGGGACAACTGAGAACACTCATGAGATGTAGCATCTTCTGGCTATATCAGCCCAAGGCTTACATTAAAACCCCACAAGATTACATCTATTCTGTTTACTGGCAAGGTCTGATTTTAACATGTATGTCTTGCAGTTGTCCTAGTCACTGAGCAGAGTAATCAAGTTTTGATTACAAAAGCAGAAATAGCAGTTAGTCTTATGAATAACCAACCATCTTGCTGGAACAGCAGATTTTTACAAGATTAGTCAATGTAAGACTAGTCTTCAATGTCTGGGGAAAAAAGAGAAATGGGCTGACAGGGTACAGTCTATACAAGCTATGGGATTGACTGTTTGCTGTTTGGTTTCTCAAGCACTAAGTCTAAACATTAAATGTAATGTTAACCATCACACTATCTGGGAGAGAAGCTTAAGACATAGAATGTTCTAAAGGAAAGTAAAACATTTCATTCTGCAGGGAATCTCCTTAGGCACAGGACAATTCAAAGACTTTAGGAAGTTGCTGAAACTGATCAGATATACCAACCCCTCTCTCTCCAAGCATAGGTAATCAATATTCCTGAGAGATACTATTAGAGCTGCCGAGAGAAGAGACAGACCAGGTGATCTGCAGGGAAGAAGCAGAGGCCTGCCAAGTACTAAAGAAGCAAAGACTAGTCAAGTTGCCTGATTTCTGCACATTGAGCAGTGAACTCCAGGATTCTAGGTTTAGTGGATGTTGAGCCATGAGCCATGCTGGAGTGGATTATGGTGATGCTGCTGTCTTTGAGTCATATCTGCTTCTTTAAACAAGCTATCACTTCTTTACATACGTCTGTAAGTAACTATGACCAAAGTCATTAGTCCACCAACTTGGAGTTCGGGGGCGTCCTTATTTTGGTTTGTCATTGGTTCCTTCTCCTGGGGGAGTAGACATTTGCTATCATCTCAATGGGATAATATCACACAACAATGTCTTCATCTGAGTGCTTGGTAGTATCCTGTATAGCAAACCAAGAAGCCTAGGACATGCTTTCCATCACCTAGGATTCACTCAGACCTGAGGAGATGTGGCATCCTGCTAGCTAGTCAAGAGTTCAGGTCACTCTCTGGGGCTTGAGATTGGACATCAGAATGGCAAAGGGCAATCATGAGTATTGAGTCCTAGCTTGGGGATCTGAGATCTCTTCTGCTCAGCTAATTAAACTAGAAGATCCCAAGGTAGCTTCCCTGGCATGTAGTAAGAAACAATTCCTGCACATTTTGGAGTACAAAGCCTGAGCTACGCTGTGAGCACAGAGTTGGAGAAACCACGTTTGTGCTGTTGTATTTTTTCTACTGTGCTCTAAACCCCATAGGCAAATCCTAAATGGATTTTCCACTTTTCCCCCTTGTTTTTCTGCTTACCACTGGCATTGCTTTGCTGTTCTCCCTCTAACACACATTGTTTCTACATCCCAAATGTTCTACAGTCCATTAAGTATTTTCCCACCTTGCCTTACTGCTTTCGTTTGAGACACCTTATTCTTTTCCTGCTGATTGAGGCAGGTTCCTATCTCACCCCATGGTTCTGCTGTACTTTCTTTAAACTTTTTTTCTGGTTCATTTAAACTGTGCAACATGGAACTGGGGCCATGGCTCCATGGTTTCTGGTGCTTCCTGCTCTTGTGGACATTTGGGGCTTGGTTCCCAGCTTCTTTTTCTGTGTTCGGTGGTTCACAACCATCTGCAAGTTCAGCTCCAGGGGATGTGATGCTCTTCTGTATTGCATGGGTATATTCACAGACATGTACATAATAAAGAAAAACAATCATGTTATATTTAACATTATTAAATATATTTATATGTTAAATATATTTATTTATAAATATACATTTTTAAAGGCCCTGCAATCTGCTCCTATTATCCTTTTATTCTAGATCCTTTCTCAACCTCCTGCTGCCTGCAAGATGAATCCCAAGACAAATTCCTAGGCTCTGCATGGTTGAAACTTGGAACTTCAACACCATTCTTCTCTCTCTGGTCTCCCAGGTTGGCAGAGAACTCTGAGTCCCATGCATCTCCTGCAAAGTGCCACAATCTCTTTTTGTGTTAGTTGGCAACATGACCTCTCAGCCTACAAGTCCCCAAGTCCTTTACCTTACTGTTTAGGGTTCTTTTGGGAAGTAGCTTCCCCTGTTAACTATATTGGCTCTGAGGTCAGTGGCGTTGCTAGCCCTTAGCCCTAGTGTTCCTCAGTAACCCACTTCATAAATGGGTTATGAGACTCCACAAGCCTCACAAGGCCAAGCAGTGTGGCTCACACAGGGTCCATGCGCAGGTGAGCTTTACTGCATTCTCTTGCTTCCAAGGAAATTCCATGATGTAAGGTATGCTAGCTAATTTCATTTCAGGGGCTAAATGACACAGCACATTAAATGCACATCAAATTGCTTTTGATTGATACAATAGTAAGAATTTACCCAAGACATCATACTTCCTTTTGAGTAGACCAAGGTTAATTTATGGCTCTGCCTTTTCTACAGTAGGAGCAAAGGGCGTTCTCCATCAGTGCATTGCAGTGCAGTAATATCCAGTTCTCAGGGGAGTCACTGCGTACTTAAGACTACTTACAGATTATTTTTAAAAATATCGAAAGATGCCACAGTACCTTCTGCCTTTACCATGTGATTGAACTCAATGTTTTTTTCCATATTGACATACATTGTTGGGCGTGAACAACCTGTCTACAGAATCAGTGTGACATGTTTGCAGAGACTGCTCTGCTCCCCAGTGACAATCTCTCCAGCCTGATACTACATTGACCTTTCTTTCCAACATTGACAATCTTACAGTGCATGCCAGGGCCTCCCAGTTTCCAATCCTGTTATTGTGTGGCTATAGGATGAATGGCTACCTCTACTTTGCAAGGTTGCTTTTATAACTAAGGGTCTGTCATAAGGGATAGTTGATTTTCTTTTTAAAGAAAACTAGGGGAAAAACTTGGATTCAAATCAAAGGCAAAGTCCACTTATGTGATGCCATCTAAGCATCAAATAGAGCCCCTTTCCTATGAATCTAAGCAAAGATAAACTTGTCTGGGCATTGCCTTCTAGAAGTTCCTTTCAGCTTCAATTTGTTTCTATGAACATTTATCCTGAAACTCAATTTAACGTGATGTCAGAGAGAAGAGACATGGTGAATAAGGGGCAGGGGTCTTTTCCTATGTTCAGAGGTGTTTGCTAGATACAGAAATGGTCTTTACAGTTGTATCTGTGAGTGTATCTTCCTGTTTTGATACTTATAATTTCCCCACATTCCTATGAGAATAAGAAGCTCTCTAGAGTGGCAAACATTATGCTTACAGTCTAGCTTCTGTCCTGGATTATTTGAAGTATCTTAGAAGAAAAATAAATCTCCCTCTCTAGGCTCTGGAATAGATTCTATTGTGTTTTCCCAGAAGGTAGATATTTTGATAATAGATAGCTTTAAAGTTAATGCAACCTAGGGTGAATGAATGGTCTCACTTTTCTGATTTTCTTTACTTTTTATCAGGAATCTTGGGTGTTTAAAGGACTCAAATCCTAGTCTTGATACAATAAATTTATTAGGAAAAAAGGTATATCTTGGGTCATACCAGTGGAGGTTTCAGTCCAGGACCAGTTGGCCTTTTGCTTTGGGGCCTGAGGCAAGGCAGAGAATTATGGTGAGTAGCCACGATAAAACCTCTTACTTTAGGGATGAAAAACAGAAGAGAGAAGGAGTCTAGAGTCTCAGAGTCTTCTTAAGGGGTTTAGTAGTAATGACTAAAACTCTAATTGAGCTCTACCTTGTAAAGATTCCACTACCTTCCCATACCATCAATTTGGAGACAAAACACTTAGTAACTGGGGCATTTTATAGGGAACATTTTAAGATCTGAACTATAGTACCCTGTATGGTCACTTGTCTCCATTTGTTCACATGTTCCCCCATTTTCTAGTACTTATTTGTATAGCTTAGAGGAGACCTTCAAAGACAATATTGGCAAAAAGGAGGGGTGGGCATTCAAAGCCTTAAATTAGTGCTAGTGGAGGGCCACCCTTCCTCATGATGTGTGAGTTTCCTATAATCGTCTACCACAAGCCACTTCCCTGGAGGAGCGCCAAGAGTGTAGCTGCAGCCTGGGCATTGATCTGTTAATTCATCCTCCTGTTACTCATCCCCAGATTTCTAGTTGACCTACTTTCCAGGGCTCCCTGGACAGGAGAAGAACGAAGATATCTACAGCATCTCTGACTGCAGGGAAAGAAAAAAAAAACTCATGCAAAATCTTCTGGAAAAAAATTAGAAACAATAAAACAAAACAACACAAAACAAAGATAAAATCCTAACACTGCTTCAGAGGGACTCACTTGGACTTCAGAGGGTATCTTAATTTCCCTTTCCTGTTGCTAAGCCAAAAGGCAGCTTAGAGAAGGAAGGGTTTATTTGGTTAACAATGATAGATCATTGAGGGGTTGGGGATTTAGCTCACGTGGTAGAGCACTTGCCTAGAAAGCGCAAGGCCCTGGGTTCGGTCCCCAGCTCCGAAAAAAAAAAAATTAAAAAAAAAAAAAAAAGATAGATCATTGAAGGGAAGTGGAGGGGCACGAACTTCAAGCAAATGGTCACGTCACATCCACAGTGACTAGCAGAGAGCAGTGAATGAATATATGTGTACTAGTGCTTAACTCATCTTCTCATTCACAGAGTCCAGCATCCCCTCCTTAGGTGGTTCAACTCACAGAGGGCATGGCTTCTTACTTAAATTAACATAATCAAGATGCATCCACCCACATGACCATAGGCCAACGTAATATAGACAATCGCTTATTGAGTCTTCCTTCCTGGGTAATTCTAGATTGTGTCAAGTTGACAAAGCACACAGATAGCTACCCTGTCCCTGAGGCCTTTCAGAGAGATGCTGTTCTAATATCCTTAGCTGGGATCTCAGCACCGGGATCATTCCCTGAGGCTCTCTGCCCCTCATCTCACATATGAACCAATAGAATAAACTCAAGATTCACCCACGTTTGAATAACAGTTTACACATTTTGTAGTACTTTTATAAAAATATATTGACATCAATTCTCAGAGACAGCAACTATAATGCTCTATTTACAGATATGGATAAGTTCATTTTTTAAAATGTATGTGCATTTAGTCATCCATTCCAAAACTCTTACCGAGTAATATTAATATATATATGTATATATATATGTATATATATGACTAAATTTAATAAGAAATGCTTTCTAGGAACATGCAAACCAGATAGTAAAATATAACAAAGCAAAAATACAGGATATAAAAAGCAGCATAAGAATTGTTAGGTAAGATGCCCCATGAGATCACATATAAAGAAATCAGTTAACGCTTTAGGACTCATCAGAGTCATGTGATGAGCAGAAATGGCCTACCTGTTTGGCACACGGACCCTCGTGGAAAGAGAGGTGAGGGAGAGAAGCCTTTTGGGAACTATGAAGGTGAGCGGCTTCTAGTCCAGTCTAGGAAGGCTGTGCTGTGTTTGGTAGTAGTGGGTGGTGCAGAAGACATTTGAAGAGTGGTGAGGATCCTGCTCTCGGTTGCAGAATGAGAAAGACAAAAAGGGAATGTCGGCTGAGTAAGAGGAGAGCCTTATCTGAGGTGCCAGTCAGCCAGGGTTGGTTAGCATCAAAGCCAGAAGTTCAGTGCCTTCCACAAACACAAGCTGCTCTGTTCTCTTGAAAAGCTCCGTTTCATAAGAGGACTGGAAGCAAGCAGACACTGAGTCGGCATTTAGCACCAGCTAGTTGCTGGTATCCATCTTGCTCAGTGTTCTGTTCAGAGCCCTAGAAAAAGTTCCTGGGTGCCGAGCCTACCTCAACCCGGGCGCTGGGGTATGTCCTTCAACTAGCTTGTTCTCTGCGCCTCCCTCAGAATTTACTTTCCTAGAGGACTTTGGAGAGGTAGCTGAAAGGAAATGTTCCTTCCTCTTAGTCTCCCAAAGCCTGGTAGGACCTCTGCCTGCCCCAGTTGCTAGCATCCTGGTGATCATCCAGGTCCAAATGGCAGTCCGGGGCTGAAGGAAGGCGTCCTACCGGCTGAGCGCCGTAGTAGTGTTTGCCATTGTGAATGATGCTGATGAGGTCTCTTTGTCATCTCTCTCTCTTTTCTTTTCTTTTTTTCTTTTTGTGGCAACAGCTTTGACTTAAATCCTCTTCTCTGATTGAGTCGTTGTCATTTTGTTGATGGTAATTTATACATATAAATAATTTATACATATCAATTTATACATACAAATATATAGCTAGTGTGGGACGCTGGCGCTGGTACCTTGGAGTTATGGATGCCCACCTACAGAAAGAGCCACCTTCCTTCAACCTACAGCTAGCATCCCTGGATACTGAGGTTCCTGTTATTTGCTGTGCAAGGCATAACATCAGAACCCAGAGATATCCCAAACGCTCTGCTCTCAAATTCAGAATAAGGAGCTTGGGAAGAAAAGGGTGGTCCTTGTTTTGAGGAGTTTCGAGGCTAGAGAGCAAAAGAGGCACAAGTACAAGTAGTTTGATTCCAAAACAGCATAGGTCAGTCACAGAGTACTCTGTGCTCTGAGTCCATGAGGCAGGCGGCACCTCCCACTCAGCTGTCTTCAATTCAGCTCCACCATCTGTGCTGAGAAGGCACTGTGGAGAGATGGGGGCTGGGTGCGAAGTCGCAAAGCCTGCAAAGATGAACACAGGCTGGCCTTCCGTTCTTTTCCTCCCTCTTGCCCTCCCCCTAGCTTCCACCATCTTTCCTTCCCTCCCCCTTGCCCTTTCTCCCTCTCCTTTCCCCTCCCACTATCCCTTGCCTTTTCACCTTTTTCCTCATCCTTCTTGGCTGTTGCTCTTTTCCTTTCCTTTTTAAAAATGTCTTTCTGAGATTATAACTATATTTCTCTTATCTCTATCCATCTTCCAAACACTCCCATGCACCTTCTTGCTCTCTTTGAAATGTATAGCCTACCTTTAAAAAGGTTGGTATATGTACACACACACACACACACACACACACACACACACACACACACACACACCTTTCAGTCTGTATGATGTTGCTTGAATGCTGTGCTCTCTTATATTTACTCCTTCCATACGTTTCTGTGCTACGTTTATTTGCTTCAGGCCCAGTGTTTGTCACTGAGGACTGGAGTGCTGTGTTGAGTACAGATTCTATCTTTCTTTTCATCGGAATTGAAGTATATGAGAGACAATCACCAATCAAATGAGTACTCAAGTAATTAGTATGGAATTGTGTTTTTAGTGACTTGGGGTCAGCTGAGTAGGCAGCCAGCTCTGGGCTATACCTGTATTACAGAAACTGTAGGACAAGGGAAGACCTTCATCTCTCTCTCTCTCTCTCTCTCTCTCTCTCTCTCTCTCTGTATGTATGTATGTGTGTGTGTGTGTACATATATTGAATTATAGCCAATAGGATTAATTTCTGGCAAGGAAAATGGATTTGTTTTAATAAAAGGGGAACATCAACAGAAAAATATAAACTCGCTTTTAAAGATAATATCTTAAATGGGTCCAGGAGTCATGGGTGGGTATTTGCATAATCTTTGAGTAGACAGACCTTTCAAAAGGACGAAGGAAAAGGTAATCACCTAAAATTTCAATGCTTTGGAAAATAGTAAATAAAGTGGAGAGACCCTAGAACCTGGAAGGCCGTGGTTTTACACATTATTTACTGTCAATGCAGCCAGCCTACAAGCCAGTGCTGTCCCAGTGTACTGAATACTGATTGGCAGCTAAAGAAATGCTTCTCTCAGCTTCTATCCAGCCTCCACTCTTCACTAAGTACCCTACATCAACTATCCACACTGAAGGAATGAACTCCCCTACACTCTCCCCCACCTCATGCAGGAATAGACTCTAGACTACCCCACCACACTGCCGGAATGGACTCCTCTAGACCAGACCAGCTCACTGCAGTGATTTACAGGTTGATTAGAATGCTGCTTTTAGAAAACTGCTCCAATGGTACTGCCAATTTCATTTTAATTGATTGAGACCCCGGTCAAAGAACTGTCAAAACGTTTGTATTTAACTTGACCATCAACAAGATTTTTCTGGATGTTTCTATATGCCAACTACTATCATGAGTAGAGAGAGGAGCAAGGTTGAACCTTGCCAGCTTGATAATCAGCAATTAACATCAGTGTACCTTATTAATCAACACAAAAAGATAAAAGAGGGCCCAACAAAAAATGACTGCAGAGTTTGCACAAGTAATTTGCTTACACACGAGACCATATTTGCATACATGCATGAATACTGCATATACTTATAGGGTGTATGATACCACAATAAACTTATGGTCTCTGTACTATTGGGTCTTGGCCTTCAGGCAGTGTCAGGGAAGGCATGGGTCTCAAGCTAGAACAGTCATGGGTTGTCCACCCTCATAATGTGTGCACTTTCTTTACTCCAGTATATCTTGTGGGCAGGACAAATTGTAGGTTGAAGGTTTTGTAATTGGGTTGGTGTCCCAGTTCCTTCACTCAAACTTTTGCCTGGTTGTATAGGAGATGGCAGTTCAGGTTCTCTATCCCCCATTACTAGGAGTCATTCTTGTAGATTATTGGGATTTTCATTGCAATCCAATTGTCTCTCCAGTTGTACTTGATATGCCATGTTTGGTTGATATCCATGATGGGCCTTCTCTTTTCTGAATAAAAGTGGGGGAGCAGAGGGGAGAAGTTGGGTAGAGGGATGGGAAGGAGAGGAGGGAGAGGAAACTTTGATCAAGATATAAAACTGATGATGATGATGATAAACATAGGAAAAATTTCCATTTTATTTAACAATTAAAGATCTTCAAATGGCAACAATGAAATTTTATTATGATAATATTAGAAAAATACTTAAAAGGCAGAGAAAACTCTTTAACTATAAATATGTTTATCCCTTGAATTAGCTAGCCTGCTTGCAGGTTTACTGTGAGTAGAAGATTATGACTTGGTAGATAGTATGCTATCAGGATGCCCATAGTAGTAGCTTATAATCACAAAACAATGTGAACGACAAGAGTTCCCTCAGTAGTGGACAAGTATACAAAATGTGGCAGAAGCCTAAAACAAAATAATGTTTTCTTTTTCTTTTTGAGAAAGGGTTTCTCTGCATAGTCCCAGATGTCCTAGAACTCACTCTGTAGACCATGCTAGCCTTAAACTTGGAGATCTGCCTGCCTGTGTCACCTGAGTGCTGAGATTAAGGGGTTGCACCATCACAACCTGACTGTAAGACCTTTAAAAAGGCACCTAAAGTGCATAGACCTGAATTACCTTTGCCATGAGACAAGGTGATAAAATGGTTGGCATTGTATTCTAGACTATACATCTCTAACTGTGTTGACTAGTTTTTATGCCAACTTGACACAAGGTAGGGTCATAGGGAGGAAGGAATCTTAATCGAGAAACTTTATTCATAGGGTTGGCTGGTAGACAGGCTTGTAGGGCATTTTCTTGGTTGATGATGATTAATTAGTGGGAGGGTCCAGTTTGTTTTGGGTGGTGACACTCCTGGGGTAGGGGTAAGAAAACACAGATCAGGCCAAGAGAAGCAAGCCAGTAAGCAGCACCATTCCATGACATCGGCACCAGTTCCTGACTCCAGGTTCCTGCCCTGTTTGAGTTCCTACCTTGAATTCCTTCAGTGATGAATTGTGATATGGAAGTAGGAGTGAAATAAATCCCACCCCTAAGTTACTTGCGGTGTTTTGTCACAGCAATAGTAACCCTAGCTACAACAGATACATATGGGGTGTGTATATATGTAAGACATTCAGAGAGGGGAAAATCATAAAGCAAGCGGTGGATATTCTGGGTTTTAGGGGATTCTGTCACTGTTTTATACAAAAAGCCATATGGTTTAAATCGTGACACCGAAAAGTGTGATTTTCATAAAAAGAGTAAAGATACTTAGTCTAAAATTAGACAATAAGATTTTGGGTGCGGCTTCTCTTTGAGTCTTGTGGGAGGCTTCAGAGAAAGGGCCTGAAAACTACAGGTTAATATCTGCCTCTAGTTACGACATCAGTTTGGTGAAACCTACCCTCCATCCTTCTGTATAGTTTATTTGTATGTTATTGTAACAGGCCCCACCCCAGGCCTCAGTAGACCCCACTCCCCCGAACTTAATACAACTGGCACCATGGTTAAAAGCCCATTCATGCCTCAGAGCCCAGCACATGCACAACCACTCCTGCCAAAACACGAACACAGACAAAGTTGACAGACCCTGGATGCTGCTGGGAAAGTCCGGAAACATGTTAACCTTGTTTTTCAGCTTCTGTTGTTCTGCGTCTGGCTGACTGTTCTTGTTAACTGAAATGTGTCAACAAAGGACGGAGATTTTGTGCTTCAAAATACAAGAGGAGTGAGGTTCAGGGCTGCAGGATTTCGGGGAGCCACCTTGCAGTTGCCAGCCGGCTCTAAAGACTTTCTATTTGGGCTTGAGAATCCATGTGTTCTCTGAAGGAGTTATCTCACAACATTATAGCACGATGTAAATGCTATATATTATATATACATTGTATATATACTATATATATGTATTGTATATGCTATATACTATATATACATAAACACACACACACACACACACACACACACACACACACATATATATATATCGCTTGGGGAAAGAATGGCAAGTACAATCTATGCATGTTCCAATTAGATGCTGTTTTGGACAATACATTTTTCTCATCATAGTTTGACTCAGCCGAAGCAGAAGCCGTGGGTACAGAAGGACTCTATGTAACTTTTGTTTCATGAATAAAATGTCTCTTCAAGTTCAAAGGACTTTCATTGGAGTGCGCTAAAGACCTGACCTTGGGTGATAAAGAGATAGTTCGGTGGGTTAGAACATGCAGTGCTCTTACAGAGGTTTTCAGTTTAGTTCCCAGCACCCATGTGAGGCTACTCATAACTGTCTCTGTAACTCTAGCTCCAGAGGGAATCTGATGTCTCTGGTCTCCATGAGTACCAATCTTGCCCTTACTCATTCAGAAGTTAAGAAAATGAATGTCCTACAGAGGGGAAGATTGGATCATCAAGCTTTGTGATGTTGAAATATGTGTTATTAGCACTCAAACTCATGTCTTTCATTCTCTAGTTCCTCTTCCTTTTATCCAAGGCACTTGATAAGCGATACTGTATGTTTATCCCGAGTGGTTCCAGTTAATACAGAGAGCCCAGACAGAGGGCCAGGCTGTTTCCTAGTAGAGCTGTTCTCTGAGCATCCTTGGAAAAGCAGATGAAAGGATGCCTGACAAAGCTGACATGGAGAATAAGTTAGTGCTTCCTCTTGGGTGAATCAAATATTACCTCAGTAATGACTCACAAGAAGGCCGTAGACAAAAAGAGCAATAACAAGACTCATAAAATATTTTATAGCTCAAACACAAAATAGCCACAGCAAAGAGTTGCATTAATCCTTTTTTTAAAAAAAAAATTCATACTTTGCTACTTCGGGACCTGTGGAAATGGAAGAATTACCCACTTGGAATTAGCTATTATTTTTTATTACGTTTTGTGGATGGGCGTTTTGCTTGCATGTATGTCTGTATACTAAGTGTGCATTTTTTGCCCAAAGGTGTTAGAGAGGACATCTAAGTCCCTGGAATTGGGGTTACAGTTGCTTGTGAGTTGTCATATGAGTCCTTTGGAAGAGCAGCAGATGCTCACAACTATGGAGCATCATCTCCCAGACTGAGGGTTAGCTAATTCTTGGAGAAATCAAGCGACATCCCTATTAATAGGTCTTTGATATACAGATCAACAGGTCCTGGGTCCACATATCCACAACCTCCTACAGCTGGGCTCCTATAGAATACCCATGCCAACTTTCGACTAGATATTCGATGAGACTCATGAACTCTGGAATCCCAAACATGTTTAGCTGCACTCTGCCTGGCCCGCTCATTCCAGGACAACCACACTGAAGGTGTGGACTTGCCCATCTTTCCTCTCAGTCCTGACCAATCTAGTGCTTTTTTCTGTGGCTCTAGATAGTGTTCTTTCCTCTCCTTTCAGGGAACTGAGAGCAACAAACTACATTTTAATAGTGATTGTCTCGAGTTTTGGCCTCTCCATACCAACTGAAACAAATCCTAGGTACATTTTACTGCTCAGTTACTCCAGTCAGTGCAGGTCATCAGGATTCTCACAATGGATTCAGCTCAGTGGTCCAGCACTCGCTAGCCTCGTTGAAGGTCATGGTTCCCATTCTCAGGACTTCAAAATTAGAACTACCAAACAAAATAGACAAGATTTCCTATATTGGTCAGAAATCTGAATAGGGTCAAGCTATCATGGATTTACAAGCTCACTTTGCTAATTAAGATTACACAGAACTAATTCTATGGCTAGAGGAGCCCTGTGGAAGAGTGAATGGCATTTAGAAGGAAGTACAGAGGTTTCTTTGGTGATTTGGCTGACCTAACTGAGAGGGTCTGCATCAAAAGGCTTGGGAGGAACATTCACGGTGGAAATAAATTCTGACATGTGTGACTAGCCGAAGCAATGTTTTTCAGAATTTATTCAAAGTCATCCTAGTGAGTATGCATTTGGAGGCTACACTGTAAATGAGTGGCTACTCTCTGACTTTCACAGAAGAGTTGGCCATTTTTCATTCAAAAGCTTCTAGTCATTCCACATCGGGGAGTCTGAGCTCTTACATTCCTGCTGCTGGAATAACTTGATGACAGGAAGTTGTCAACTGATTGCTCAGGCTCAAAGGAGCTTTTGAACTGGACATCCAGATTTATTTCTTTGCATTCAAGATACCAATTCACTTGCAAAAGGGAAATGTTATATGTGATCAACAGCCAAGCACTCGAACCTCCTAACAAGTGAGCAATTTGAAAACACTCCTGTGTCTGGGATGGGATCCTACTGGCCCTTGGTACAGGCGTTTGGTCCGGACTATTGGTGTTTCTGAATGCTTCCGTTTTCAAATGCTGCTGTTAGTCATCACTTTTGAGACCTGCTGGAGATGTGGGTTTGGTGAAGAACAGGAGAGAAGTTGTAGCTGACTCTATATGCCTCTCTATGGATCCAGATTTTCTCAATCTGGAGATAAAGAGCTGTATTTCAGTGATGCCCTGAGGAGAGATGAAATAGAATGGTTGTAGGGAAAGAATAAGTAGTGCAGGTCCTAGTACACCAGCAGTCGTGGGTCCTCCCTAAAGTTGGATTCTGGTTTCTCTACCCTATAACACTTGCTTATTTGGGGTGGGGCTTACTAAGAACTCAGTTTCTTCCCCCCACCCTTTCTCTCTTCAGTCTTCACACTGACTCTTGAGTACTACTTCATTTTACAGATGTGGTACAGAGGTTTGGAGACTGTGTCTTGATCAAAGGCAGTGAAGGACAGAGTGTGACTGGAGCCTGGTCCCTCCAGAATGGAGGTCTATGTGATTAGCTCACCCTCCATGGCCACAGCTGCCAGATAGCTGACCATGCCCATAGCTGACCACATTCTCCTCATGCTTATTCCCAAAGGTGAACAGTAGGTCAAGTCTTCTGGAAACGATTAAGTTTAAAACAGATTTCCCTCTCCCCTGGGACACTGTGACTGGTCACCTCATGCTGTCCTGCTGTAGGTTCATGGGGTCTTGGAATTATCAACTTCAGCTATTTTCAGGAAACTATTGACTTCGGAGGCCAGTAAATGTGTGTGGAATCTAAAACACCATTTGTGAACCAAGATGCTTCATCTTAAATGAAGGAGGGTTATGCTATGTCACAGGAGGTCCTGTGGCTTCTGATCCTTTAGGGAAGGCTTAGTAGGTTTATGGGGAAGGCTCAAAGATTCTTCATAGACCACCTATTAGCCTTTTTGGTATCTGACTACTCCCTTGCACTCCTCATCTCCCTGCCCCCACCTGTATCCTTCCATACCTAATAGCCCCCTTTTATGTGACATGTTTGCTATTGTGCTGTTGTCCTCCCATTTCATTCACACTTATCTTTCCCCTTAGTAGGCCCTTTTAAAAGTTTTATAGCCTGTGCCCACATTCACGCACACATAAAACATAAGAAAATTGGGTCAATATATGAGATAAAATACTCAATATTTGTATTTTTGCATGAGTATGTATGTGTATACATATGCATGCATTTGTGCTTATGTACATGTATGTGTGTGTGTATGCACCCATAAATGTGCATGCCTGGTTGTATACACCTTTGGATGAGCATGTGTGTGGAAGTTCATCGTTGATTGACTTCACTTTTCTTTATTGGTCACTATTCATTTTGTTGTGTGAGGTAGGGTCATCCTACCTCATAAGTAGGAAGTAGGGTCCTACTTCCTACTCCTGAACCTGGAGTTTACTGACTCTGGGCAGTCAAGCTAGCAGGATCCCCTGCTACTTCCTCTTGAGTACAAGGACTGCAGGTGGCTTCAATGCCTACCTGGCTTTCATGTGGGTTCCAGGGATCTGAACTAATGGAACAAGCACTTTATCCATAGCCATTTTCCTAGTCGTACAATATTTACCTGTCTGAGGCTAGGTTACCTTGCTTAATATAAATAGTTTTTAGATCCACCAATTTCCTCAATTTTTTTCTTTACAGTGGAATAAAATTCTCATATATTACCAATGTCCATTTATCTGTTGAGGCAGACTAGACAGGCTAGGCTGATTATATCTCCTTGCTGTTGTTAATCATGTAGCAGTAAATATGGAGGAGTCCTTTGGGTATTTGCCCAGGGATAGTATAGTTGGGTCATTGATGGTTCTGCTTTTTAATTTTCAAAAACCAAAAACCAAACAAAACAAAAACAAAAGACAAAAAAAACCCAACAAAACCACCCGCCCCCAAAAAAAGCCCGTCCATCTTGTTGTCTATAATAGATATCCAGTTAGCTCCTTAATCCTTAATCATGAATTCACATATTGCTTTTGATGTGTAGTATTACTTCAGTCTGGATATCAGAGCCAAGCAGAATGGGGACAGCAGGAGAAGGGAGAGGGGACACTGTGGCATTTGAAACAACATGGGCCTAGGTCTGATAATACATCTCGAAACTTTACTCCCCTCCCTGAGGCTTGGTTCCCTCCATCACCAGAGAGAAACCATTGCATCTTCAGATGACTGCTGCAGATATGCAGGGACAGAGCGGTGGGTGTGGCAGTCCTTCAACCCTCTGCACTATGCCAGGAGTCAACCCTGCTCCTTGTCCCATGTGTCTTCCCCCTCCCCTCTCCCTTCTTGTCTTCTCTATTCCTGTTTTCTCCATCCCACTTCCTATAAACCACAAGGCTGCCTCGTGGGCTAGAACGGCAGGAGAAAAAGGCACCTCCATGGCCCGTGGAAAGTACCTTGGAAGGCAAAACAACAGCCTTTTAGTTACCTAAGCATAGCCATGACACCCCCATCTCTTCCTGTTTAATGTTATGGGAGCCAGAGAATGTGGGGGTGCACACCATGGGCTCTGTTGGCCCCACCTTCTTCTTCTTAACAAAAGGAGAAACCCTGAAGGAAGAAGATAATGCTTTTACATCCCCCTCACAATAAAGCCGCATTTAAAAGATACAATGGAATGGAGGGAAATACCCCCTCAGAGCCAGGGGGTCACTTTGCTGCGTCTGTGCATGAAACCAGCAGTCTATGCTGCTGCTGGCTTCCTCATTTCAAGAATTAATTTTCTATTATGAGCAAAATTAATGACTTTAGCCAATTTCTTGTGCTCATAAAGATGTGCTTTTCATTGCCAAGGTTAACAGCCTGCTGGTGATGTGGTCTCCTGGCAGAGCGCCCACTGGGAACTGGGGTTGGGTAGGTAGAAGAGCAGGAGAGGAATTCATAGCTGGGTTGGCCACCCCTCCCCCAATTCACGATTGCCTCATATGGCTGGCATCCTAACCTCTGGCTTAAAATTGAGCTCTTTGCATAATTTGACTGACAATGGTTACAGTCTTGGCACCTACTGGGCCCTCTTTCTGTACAGGGGCCCTGGAGGTTGGCTGAAAGGTGTGGTATTTGGGTGGATTGGCTGGGACTGCATTTGAATAGGAGTTAGAGCTAAATCATGTAAGGATGAGAAATTCCATATATTATGTATGGTCATGGTGAGGATGAGCCCTCAGAGCGTGGCTTACTCTAAAAGCCCCAGGAAACGTATGTATACATGCCATGCCAAATAAGAGATAAGCAGAGGTTACTCATGCTTTCCCCGGGCCTAGAGCAGGCTTCTTTAGATCTTGGCACCCTTCAGACAGGTCCCTCCAGGCCAGGAGTCAGTGTACCAGGGCCATCTGGCCAATGCCAACCTATTGTTTATTTGTCTAAATCAACTTTCATAGTCACATAGCTGTTCTCAATTCTCTACATGGGACCTATGACTGCTTTTGTACTATACGGGCACTGTGGTAATGGACAGAAACACTCTAAACTGTTACATATTTGCTACCTGGCTTTTACATCACAGTCAGAAGACCCGGCTCTTGGCTCTTTTTTGCTGCTCACTGAGAACATTCCTCATGCATGGCCTCAAATATTCCTGTTCTCTGCTCTGACGGGTTGAGTCTAGAGTAGCAGCAAGGTGTTGATGCTTGTAAGGCAATGGACTGCAAAGTCAGGCCCTAACGTTCAGGGGCCCATGCTTGCATTTTGGCTTGAACTAGTCACTGACTATATAAGAATGACAGTGGTGGTAACCGTGGTTAATGGAGAAACAATTTCATTTGCTCAGCAAGGAGTAGATGACAGATTTTGCTTGGTTTTTAAAATCACTCTAGCACATTTAGATTCTCACAAGGCATGTGTGGATATTGTGGAAATAGATGCTTTTAGAGCTCATTTTGCAGATAGTGATACCAAGACTCAGAGTAAGTGGTGACCTTGAGCAAGTTAAGTATATTTTTCTCTTGGTGTGTGTGTGTGTGTGTGTGTGTGTGTGTGTGTGTGTGTGAGAGAGAGAGAGAGAGAGAGAGAGAGAGAGAGAGAGAGAGAGATGCAAAATCAATATCTCAAATGAAATAAAAAATCTCTCTTCCCACAAAGGAATGAGTAGATGTAATGGGTAATATGGTTAATTCCCTGTCACTTAGGAGTTGTATTCACAACATTTTCAACTACTTGAAAGGGGGGCTGGGGAATGTTTGTGGCATTGCATATTGCCACTTTGCATAAAAGAATTATATACTTGTGACAGGTATGAACACTAGTACGGTCACTGATAACGTCTGGGCATCTGGCATGTTGACCCTTAACTTCCATGTTCTTTTTCACACTGAGAACATATCTTGGATTTCTGAGACTATTGTCCCACTCCCCACCAGTCTAACCAATTACCGTATCCTATGTTCTAGGATCAGATCTTTCCTTTAGTCGCAGATAAGGTTTCTTACAACCTAGTGACTTATAAATTAAAAGACAAGCATTTTGCTCCCAACCTGCAAAATTTATCATTGTGAAGGAAAGAGAAAATAACCACAATTTTAAAAAAATCAATCATTCCTCACTGGCTGCTGCACCCAGGAGAGCTGGCCTTGCACCTTGTCTGAGCAGCACAGTAAAGCTGACCCTGGTGTGGCTGGTGAGTGGGTGAGCTGGCTCTGAGAGCATGAGCACCAGAGAGCTGGCCTTCCATTTGTCTGCCATCAGGTGAAGTGGACAAGGGAGAGATGTGCTATCCACTTTCCCCTTTGCCACCCACAGGAGGTGGGAAAGCTGGACCCCAGATTATGGATAAATAAAAAAAATCTTGTCATGGAAACTGTAGTGTGTCTGTCTTATTGGATTTTCTTTTAGGAGGGAGGTTACAAAGACAGAGGGTGACTATGAGGGGTCGGGGATGGAGAGTGGGATTAGGATACATGATGTGAAAGTCAAAAGGATCAATGAAAAGTTTTGAGACCCCAATAATTGTTTGAATAAAGGATGAGAGAAAAGCCCAGCAGTCACTGGCTTATGGCAATGGTTAAGCTGCAATCTTCAGGAGCAGCATAAGGCTGCTGTCCCAACAGCAGACTGGGGGCCATGGCCAACCCATGTGAATGTTCCTCTGCTGACCCTAGGGTTCAGGTTTTTGGGCCCTGTTCTTGGTGGATCAGACTTGATCTTTGGAATGATCTTTCCTGTCAATCACCCTCTGCTGCCTTTCTGCTGTAGCCATGGAAGAATCTATCTGTCCTGCAGAGTGCCCTGTGGTAATGCCCTGAGTGTAAGCTGCAGGTCTTGGGACATAGAGCTTATTTGAATGTTTGTCTTCTTGACTCACTGTGAATTGCAGTTAAAGCTTCTTTAGAATTTCAGTTCTTTTACAACGCAGACTGGCTTCTCGTCTGCTATTCTGTGATCATTTTAATATGAAAATAACCATAACCATCCTTCTTTGTGTGCAGATCCAAGCTTCAGTTCTTGTCAGTTCACCTCCTGGCCTCTCAGCTCTTTATGAAACAGTAACTATGATAGCATCTTTAACCTGATCTTTGCTGGTATGTGAACTCCCACTGTTTCTAGAGAATTCCTAATATGAGGTTGTGATGGTTTGGATATGCTTGGCCCAGGGAGTGGCACTGTTGGGAGGTGTGATTTTGTTGGAGTAGGTGTGTCCCTGTGGGCGTGGGCTTTAAGACACTCCTAGCTGCTGGGAAGTCAGTCTTCCACTAGCAGCCTTCAGATGAAGGTGTGGAACTCTCAGCTCTGCCTGTATCATGCCTGCCTATATGCTGCCATGCTCCTACCTTGATGATAATGGTCTGAACCTCTGAACCTGTAAGTCAACCCCAATTAATGTTGTCCTTTATAAAACTTGCTTTGGTCATGGTGTCTGTTTACAGCAGTAAAACTCTAACTAAGACAGAGGTGCTGGATGAAATTTGGTGGTTACACCTCTGTCTTTTGCTGGAGTTCCCACCTTACAGCCACCATTTATAAATGTTTCAGTTAGGACCCAGCTGCAGTGAGGAATTTTTTAGATTTTTGAAAAAAATTTCAATTTGTACAAGATGAAGCCTAGAAAATGTTTATTTTCTTTTTCCATCCATCTAGATGTCCCTTAGTTCTATCTGAAGTCCATCTCTCTTTTTAAAATAATTTATGGAGAATGGTAAGAATGATTTGGACCATACTGGCAGTTTTTATTTGTAACATTCCTGGTGGTATAACCTCTTTATGGAATTTGACGACTTCTTTCTTGCCCTTGAGAGCTGTGGACTTTACTTGCACATCTAAATTGGCCATGCACTTCCCCTGCCTAACAAGAAATGCTGTCAGTCAGACGTCTCATCTCTCTGTTAACAGAGATCCGACATCAGTTGCCCAAAACACATAGGGGCTCAGCTGAGAGCCAGTATCACTGTGTAACCAAATACCATCGTGAGCACTGGGCTACACACTTCAGCCCCAGCCATAAGCCACACCATTCAGTGACTCTTTCTGAAAAGAGGTAGAATTCTTCTCTTGACTGTTGGGACTGCTTTAAGATGAAGTGAGATACAGTATAAAATGCTATATGAATATTTGATGTTATTATGAATGTGTTTGTCCATTTGCATTTTAAGCAGAATGTTCTGTGTCTAGATCCAAAGGGCTAACAATGTGGAGTTGGTATTTCAGTCAGCACACAGAAACAGTCATTAAGATAAAGCACAGGCAGCAATTTGAAGCCTCTTCTCAATCTTCCTTTATAAATTCCTTCTTCCAGTGCTTCTTTAATTCTTCTAAAACTCGGTAAGCATGTAGACAAACTGGTTTTGTTGGGGCATCTCATATGGAGTCAGAACGTTGGAAAAAAAATCTACAAGGGTCATAAGCCTTTCCTCATGGGAGTTGTCACATAGAAGATGGGGTACAGTGTGGCAGAAACAGGAATGCACAGCCCTGAGGCATAGAACGTCACAGATCTGCTCTCAGAGGTGATAGGTATGCTATACGGGGTACTGGGGGAAAGGCATTCTCTCTGGCAGAACTCTGGCCAGCTTGCCTTGTGCAGAAAAGAGTCCAGAAATGCCATATGGGAGGACATTTTGTGGAAGTCATTAGCTGGCTTGGAATGCCATAATTCAGATTGTTAAGAAAGAAGAAAGCTGGAAGCCTTGTAGATTGGGAGCAGAGCCATGGAGGTAGCTAGGGGGAGGAGAACGGGGAGGAGGAGATGGAGGAGGAAGAGGAGAAGGAGGAGAAGGAGGAGGGGGAGGAGAAGGAGGAGAGGAAGGAGGAGAAGGCGGGAGGGGAGGAAGAGGAAGACTCTGGCCAGTCCAGGCTGCCCTAGGTAGGGGTGTTGTTGTTATGAGGAGGGAGATGGGACTGTCGTGATAGAAAGCCCCAAGCCATGCCTCGAAAACATTTCTCAAGTACATACAAACCAAGATAAGCCCAAGCCCTATTTAATAAATTCCATTACACAGCATCAATTGCTACCAAGATCTTTAATTTTTTTCCAAATCGTTATAAAATAAAGTGCCAAAAGTGCAGAGAGGAAATGAAAACCATCACGGCTGCTATCGAGTTGACTGCTGCTATTCCTGTGCTCTTCGACCTTCTCACTGCTCTCTGTGGATGCAGACACAGATAGAACCTTACAGGGTAGAAGAGTGTGCTTTCCGTTTTATACAGCTTCCTTCTTCTCCAGTGTTTCAGGGACGTCTGATTGAGTGCCTTAGGTCTCAGCTAGACCATTGTGGGAAGCCTGGGCTTTGCCTATCTGGGCAAACTTCTACAAGGTCCCCCTTGTGTCTAACTGTGGGCGCCCTGAGGGCTGTGGATTCAAAATGGTCCAGCACTTGTCTCATCTATAACTGTTCTTTGGGAGAGAGGTCAGGTTTAGCTCCACCCAGGAGAGCAACAAAACAAGCAGAGCTGCACGCAGTTGCCCATCTAAGCCCATAAGAGAGCATGGAGTAACTGCTTATGAAACAGACCACTGGAATTCAGCCCACTTCCTGATGGGCTCTGCGAGGCTCAAATCTGTATCGCTTAGTGAGTTTAAGGGTCTTGTTTTCCTTTTATCTAGCATACTGCTCACGTGTTGTGGGGTCAAAGCCTTGGTCCTACAGATGAGTTTTTGAATTTTTTCTCCTCTAGCATTTGCTGCCTCTGTGTACCTTGCTGTTTATTTTTGCTTGAGGAGTCAATCAAGAGTGTCCTATCCTTCCATTGTCAAATATTACTTAGCTTCAATTCAAACTCGGAGTAGGTCATGTCCCTGCTTACATGCTTTAATAGTTTCTTACTGTCTACAAAGTTCTTTTTCACAAACAAAACAAAGCACAATAAAATAAAACAAAACACAGCACAGTACAACAGAACAAAACAAAATACCCTTGCAAGGTCATTGTAGCTGCTTGTGACCTACCGGAACCAGAGTTCCTTTTGCCAACATGCTGTCTTTCCACCCACATTCTTCTTCCCATCAACACTCAGACCTCCTCATCGCAGCAAACTCACCTCTGCCTCATGCCTGCAACCACCTTGTACAACTGCTCATTATAGGCCACGGATCTGTGTGATTCACTAGACACGAGCCTCTTCACCTTGTCTAAGGGCCAATAGTGTGCAGTGTATAAAGTTGGAGTCAGTCTGTCTCCTGTGAATGGGTGAGTGATAAGAGGTTTATCTTACTAACATTTACCTTAAAATTTGTGTCATGTGCCCATAGAAGAGAGATACAGGAATGGAGCAGATTATAGTCATGCAGGGGCCTTTTGGCCTGTATGCACACGTTTGTCATTAGCTACCTGGTAGTTTGTTTCAGGTTTGTGACCTTGGAGTTTAGCTGGGTACTGGGCAGGGTGATTTCACTGCTCAGCGGTCTTCTCTGGAGTTCAGCCATGATTCTAGCTTTGCCTTTCAGGTGTGTGTGTGTGTGTGTGTGTGTGTGTGTGTGTGTGTGTGTGTGTGTGTGCGCGCGCGCGCGCGCGTGTGTGTCACTGGACAAACCATCGTATCTCTCTTGATTTTGGTTTCCTCACAACCACAATGAACATGGAGGCCCTTATGTCCCTTTCACATTTCCAGTTCTGCCATGCTGACTTGGGAGCTCATTCTGTTCTGAGAACTGCACGAGAAGAAGAGGCATGGGGAGGGGAGGAAGGAAGCAGAGAACATTGGACTCATATTTCATTCACCATGGGGAGGTAGTCAGAAATGTGTGCATCCCTGCAGACTTCTGAGAAGAGCCACAAATAATGGCAGAATCATAATTAAAGCTACAGACTTCTCTCTGTCCTTGTAAATGAGACTTGTTCTCTTCTTGGGCCCTATGATCCCTTCATGACCCCAGGTGACAATGTCTAGAGAGTCAAGCACGGCACTTCAGAGCCACATGCCACCTCTTTCTTCCCTGTGCCATTAGAATCCCATGCCTGAAATGATCTTGTCTCAAATCAAGGGGTGGGAGCTCTTCAGTGAGAGTTGCAGGGCCCTTGGGGTCTTTTACATCAATGGGAATTCCAGAGTCTTTTTTGGATATTTCAGAGCAATCTGTGTTGTCCCCCACCTTTAGGTTTCAGAGTCTGGCTAATATGTCAGGTTTACCTAGGTTCGAATTGTGATCATGCACTGTAAGTGCCTCATACTTAATCAGCAACTCTCAGTGGTGACTTACATCTTTTGGTTTGTTTTAAAAAGGAGAGGTGAAGGAGTAAAATGTTCTGTAAATAATTCTTTCCACCATAAGGTTCAGATAGCAAAAGAGATCCATTGGAGAAGGGTCTAGAAGCAGCCTGCAGTTCTCCTTTTGATAAGTAAAGATCTGGAACATGGAGAAGGGCATTAGGGTTTGAGTAGGTCACCTGAAGTTTCCCTGTTGGAAATTTAATCATGAAAGTCATGGATTAGTGGTATTTACATGGTTGGTCAAGGGTGGAGTTTTGGGTAAGTTATTGAGATTGAGCGAGGTGATAAGGCTGGGGTTCCCATAATAGCATTCGTGATTTGCTAAGATTCAGACTAGTGTACTTAGTTTTGCTTTTCCTATGTTATGAGGCAGCAGAAGGTCCTTGCCAGACACTGATCAGGGACATGTTCTTAGTTTTCCCAGACTCTAGAGCCAGAAACCAAGTGACTGTGTTTTCCTTATCAATTGATAATACTCATATATTCTGCTATAGCACCAGAAAACAGAGTAAGACAGACAGATTGGTTCACTCCCAAACAGGATGGGTAGAAGTTAGTTATCTGATCTCTAGCTTAATGTGCTTGACCGTGGAGGTATATTTCCTATTGCCTTTGTTTTCTTAAGGGCAAATACTCCCCAAACAAGCAGTTCAGTGCCTATCAGGATGACTCTTAGGCAGTAGGAAGTAGTTGTACCAAGAAAGATCTGGCTTCCTCAAATTGCCAATGGAACTGCCCAAAATCCTTTTCAGATGACTTCTCTGGAGAACACATTGCATGTTAGGGTCTTTCTTTTGGCTGAGTTCCTAGGACTTCCACAGCTTGGACTTAGTAAGTTGGACATGACAGCAAGGTGGTAGTCCTAAGCCCCTAAAAGTAAGAAGAAATATTTACCAAGCAGAAGAGTATTCCAGAGTGGCATGATGGGCCACCTAAACCCAGCCATTTTCTTTCCATTTGCCAAATCCACCTCTGTGCTAGGCATGTGCAGAGGGTGGTGATGGCAGAGACAAATATGCTGAACGCAGCAGAATTGTGTCCGTATTAAGCAAAGGCTCAGGAAGGCTTAGATGTATAAAGAGGCAAAGGCAGTGTGGGTTCTATTTGCAGCATCCGGTTGGTGTGCTGGAGTGGGGTGCTATCCGCTCATTGATAGAGCAAAAGAGTCAGAAGCGAGAGAACTGATCTCAGGGAACAGAGAAATCAGGGCGGGCATGGAAGCCAAAGGTGTCGCCTGGCTGAGAAACAGAAGTCCAGGACTAAAACAAGTCTAAAGATTAGAGGGGTGTGTTCTCCTGGTCAGGGTCCAGATCTGCAAGTGTGTGAGGTTTCTGTGGGCTGGAGTTGGGAATGAAACTTGAGGCTTGCCTCCTACAGAGCTCTGATTGCCAGCCAAACGTGTTCCATTCCTTAATGGGATGTGGAGTCACTCACTCTAGAGCTTCATTCAGCTCCCTGCTGTAGCTCTGGGATGGTGCTGAGGAAGGGAGAAGAAAGCAGAAGAAAGGACAGACTGACCAGGCCCCAGTTGTTGGTATTTGAGTCTCTTCCTTGCCTATTACATAAAACAGCAAATTTCCGATTTGTGACTGGGTGCCCCTTTCTCAGCTTCGGAACAGAGAGGCAACTCTGGGTAAGAGCAGTTGGCACAAGGACATGCTGGAGTGCCAACAACTCACCCTCAGTTTGTTCCTTGGCTTGGGTCAGGCAAGTTGGCATGGAAAGTGTTCCTTGGGGGCCAGTTTGCAGGGATCTGCAGAAGCCTGGAGCCAGCTAGGAAATAACCACAGTCCAGGAGCAGCTCAGCTGAAAGGCAGAGGACAAATGTCTGTCAGGGGTTTCTTGGAGTCAGAGTGAACAGACTGAAATTGGCCATTTGATCCTGATGCTCTTAGCAAATTCTGTGAGTAGCTCCTATTTCAAAAATGTGTACCTTAGTCTCAAAGAGGTTGTGGGCTTTGTTCTAAATCACATAGTTTATGAGTGGGAAAGCTGAGATTTGAACCTAGGTGCCCGCCTTTAGGTTTTAGCTGCCCCTGGCAGAGACTGGAGAGGAGGTGGACTTTGAGTAGTGCTTTAAGTGTGACAGATAATTTCATGGCAACATTTCAAAGAGCAGAAGGATGAGCAATGGAGGCTTCTAGTCTTTACAAAGGTAAGGGGACGAGGGAATATCACAGATTTAAGGGGGAGAGCTGGGGGCAGAGGGAGGAGAAGAAGGAGGGGGGAAAGAAGCTTTGAAGAGAAGCAAATGGGTGACCATGGGCCTCTGGTGCTGCTTCCAGATGTGGGCTGGGAATTGAGTATGGGAGGAAAAAGCTGACTATAAGGGGAGACAGAGGAACTGAGTGAGGCAGAGAAGGAAAGGGGCTAAGGTATAGGCCTCCAACATATTCTTTAGGGCTCTGACATCTGCTCTTAGAAGAGTTCCACATCACTGATGGATCCAGGACTCAGGTCATTCAGATTGGGCTCAGCTTTTCCCACTCTCTCTCTCCATCACATCTCCCGTCATGATTCAGAGCCAAATATCAAAGCTGTCTAGAATGATTTTTTTGAGCTGTATTAGAGTTCTCTAGAGGAACAGAACTAATAGAATAACTGAATAACTATCTATCTATCTATCTATCTATCTATCTATCTATCTATCTATCTATCTATCTATGGGATTTTTATTTATTTTTTTTTTTGTTTTACATGTCTTCCTTTATTACATAGCACTGCTCTGTGAGATCTTGCGCAACTTTCTTTTTTTTTTTTTTTTTTTTTTTAAATTTTCAAAGAACTATTTTTTTTTTTTATTAACTTGAGTATTTCTTATATACATTTGAGTGTTATTCCTTTCCGGTTTCGGGCAAACATCCCCTCCCCTCCCCCTTCCTTATGGGTGTTCCCCTCCCAACCCTCCCCCTTGCTTCCCTCCCCCAACAGTCTAGTTCACTGGGGTTCAGTCTTAGCAGGACCCAGGGCTTCCCCTTCCACTGGTGCTCTTACTAGGATATTCATTGCTACCTATGAGGTCAGAGTCCAGGGTCAGTCCATGTATAGTCTTTGGGTAGTGGCTTAGTCCCTGGAAGCTCTGTTTGGTTGGCATTGCTGTACATATGGGGTCTCGAGCTCCTTCAAGCTCTTCCAGTTCTTTCTCTGATTCCTTCAACGGGGGTCCTGTTCTCAGTTCAGTGGTTTCCTGCTGGCATACGCCTCTGTATTTGCTGTATTCTGGCTGTGTCTCTCAGGAGCGATATGCATTCACTTTTTGATCATCCGTCTTGAGTTTCATTTGTTCTAGGCATCTAGGGTAATTCGAGCATTTGGGCTAATAGCCACTTATCAATGAGTACATACCATGTATGTCTTTCTGTGATTGGGTTAGCTCACTCAGGATGATATTTTCCAGTTCAACCATTTGCCTACGAATTTCATAAAGTCATTGTTTTTGATAGCTGAGTAATATTCCATTGTGTAGATGTACCACATTTTCTGTATCCATTCCTCTGTTGAAGGGCATCTGGGTTCTTTCCAGCTTCTGGCTATTATAAATAAGGCTGCGATGAACATAGTGGAGCACGTGTCTTTTTTATATGTTGGGGCATCTTTTGGGTATATGCCCAGGAGAGGAATAGCTGGATCCTCAGGCAGTTCAATGTCCAATTTTCTGAGGAACCTCCAGACTGATTTCCAGAATGGTTGTAGCAGTCTGCAATATCTATGGGATTTTTAAAAATGGTGTAGTCCAGTTGATGACCAAGTACAGCTACCATATGCTGTTGGGTTAGTTGTCTCCATTGACATTTTCTCTTTGGGAGACTAAAACATAGGCATCACAACATCCCCATTCCAGAACCCAAGGAAATAGTTTTCTGTCTTCTTTCAGGCTAGGAGCCCTCTCTCCTTCCTCTATCTGGAGCATCCTTGGCTCTCGTCTGTTTCAGGAAGCCTTTGCCTTAATGCTGTGCCAGTTTAACTATTACATTCCTTCAACCTATCGTCTTAGTATTGAGTTGCTTTCCTGCATCTCTTCACATTCCAATGGATGTGTGTCCCAACTCTCCACCATGGCAGGGACCCCATGGACCTTGTGCTAGTTTCCGAGGACATGGTCTAGATGTAATGAGATCTTGTCAACACTCCCCACACCCCTTAGCAAAATACATGTGCTCCTTTCCACATGACTACTTCAGTTCCTTTCTATTTAGAAGTGGAAGGGGTAGTGTGAGTAGGAAATAGGACATAGGGAAGGATATTCTCCAGCTAAGGCAAAAGACCCTTACAACAATGGTAGCTACTGGAACGGCTGCTTTCTTCCTCTTTTGTCACTCACTTCATGCTTGTTTTAATGTTGAAGAGTCATATAACAGTTGAAGCCACCTTGCTCCTTTTGAAATAAGGAATAGTTACCTTCCATGGTGAGATATTCAGTTTATATCCCATAAGAAAATTCTAAATTCCAAGAATCGCTTGACACTGGAGATTGCTTGTTAAATTGGGAGAAGTGGTTCCAAACGACCTCAGTGGAGATCAAATTGAAGGTAGTGGTAGCCAGGCATGGCCAACCCTTGAAACACTGATTTATGAAAGTCTTAATCTCTGATCGAATGTCATTCTGTCCTGAAGTAGAGTGGCCATTTTATCCTTCTTGAAAGAGAATGGATACACCCATGAGAAACAATGCATCTAATTTGAATCTGCAATTAAAAACTAAATTAAAGCAGGTCCATAAAACCTCCTGGTTTAAAAGACCTGCTTATATATAATGATCACTCAGATGCTGGCTGAAGTTTTGTGGCATCCGTAGGGAGCGAACAGCCACGGAGGAAAGTGTGGAGGGGAAGTGTAATTCCTTGTTATCTCCATGTGTCAGGGTTCTTTCCAGAAACACCAGTAGGAACAGATTCTGTGCAGCTAAGACTATCCTGCTATAGGTGGCTGCTGACCCTCCTGATGATGCAATTTTTGGGATCTGTGTTGGTGGCTGGGAAAGAGCTGAGCCAGACCTCCAGTAAGTCCCAGTCTATCTTTCTGGCTAGGTCCTAATACCATATGTTGCATTCAGGGGTAGAGCCTTGAGGGGTGGTCTCAGGGAGCATGAAGGCATACACATAGACACTGTTTTTCTTTCTTCCTTCCATGTATCAAGAAGTAAAGTTTAATTCTCAAACCTCAGTTGACTTCTTAAGGAGTTAAATGGAGTTGACTGACAGGAAGCCATGGATATCTATGTGGGGTTGGCTTTAGTCTCTTCCCACCCTAGATACCAAAATCTGTCCATATTCAAGTCCTTTATGTAAAACTATAATACTGGGTATAACCTATGCACATCCTCCCTGAAACTTTAAATTATCTTTAGCTTACTCATAAGTCCTAATACAATGTAAATGTTATGCAAATAGCTGTTAGACTGTATTGCTTAGGGAATAATAACAAGAAGAAATGTCTGTATATGTTAACTACAAGTGCAAATTATTTTCTGAGTATTTACAATTCAAAGTTGGCTAGATCCACAGATAGAGAACCCACGGGTATGTACACACTTACCCCATTCCTAAAAGAGATGAGGAGCCCAAGAGAATGAAACCTAAGGAAGGAAACTCATCCTTGAGGGAAGCTGTCACATGCTTGGATATGGCCAGTATGCAAGAAAATGTAGGAGGCAGGCTGTATTGTAAGTCTCTTTAATTAGAATAAGTGAAAATCAGCCCATGGAAGTTGTTAAAAATCTGGCTGAGTTAGGAGATGGCACTGCAGTAAGACAAGCTAGAGGAGATGAGAGCCAATAAATAGTCAGGAGGGATTACAGTGGAGGGCCCTATCTGGACCTGTAAACAAAGCTCAGCTAATTTAAAGCTAAGGGCAGAGGTTGAAATCTCATGATTTGTGTCTAGAGTCACATCGAAAGGTACTTATGTGCTTGATTCTTCCAGATGCATCCCCACACTGTGTCTTATATAAATGGAGGTTGCTTATTTGTATTAGTTAATTGCTTTGATTTGGCTCTGGAGAGAAATAACTCCCAGTGATAGACTCTGCTCTTGTTTCTTCTGTTTATGTATGTATGTGCTTCTGCCTGTGTCCTTTCCAAATTATTTTAAAATAATTTACTCAGTTCTAAGCATATTCAAACAGAAGAACATACTGGGATGCTTGGATCGTATTGCCATATTTACGAGAAACCCAACACTGTACAGTGAGAGGTTACAGTGAAGACACAAAATATAAAAAGGCTCTCACCCATGTGTGGCCACCTAAAGCCTGACACCCTATAGACCAGTGATTCTCAACCTGGGCCTCACAATACCGTTAGGGGTGTGGGTTGAGAATGATTACCTAAGACTATCAGAAAACACAGATATTCATATTATGATTCATAACAATAGCAAAAGTAAGTTATGGAGTAGCAACAAATTTAATTTTATGGTTGGGGGGTCAACATGGGTGTCACAGCATTAGGAGACTGTTGCTCACCTACCAACTCTAGTCGTTCATTTCTGATCTGACCAGGAGTATGCTGCCCTCTGTGTAATAATGTGCTTCAAAGGAAGACAGCCATAGCAATCATGGTCATACTGACCTTGTCAATCATTGTCTGTGTTATAAAAGGTGAATAAGAGCCTGAACACTATCTTTGACAATGGGATGATTCAAACGAAGTGAGAAAGCTCTGAGGGTTTTCTTTATAAGGGACAGAAGAAAGAGGTTGCCTTTCTTTTCCTGAGTATGGTACCGGTGGATGTGAGCTCAGAGCTGTGTGAGACCTAGGATGATCATAGGGAGCTCAGCCTGATATCAGGTCAACATGAAGACATGGCCCCTGAGATGCTAGAGACCCACTCTTTCCCCTGACACTGTGGGGCATTTAATCAAAAACCCTCAAATCCCTTTGCAGAAGCCCCTTATTTCCCGGATAGTCTTGCCCCATTGAAACTGTTGACACTGAAAATACTTTACATTTCTACATATCCATATATTGATTCTGTAAGCCAATGACCATGTGTAGTAGGATACTCATGGTCAATATCATATCTTGCCAAAGAGCTAGTAATTTCCAGAGGTGAACCCAAATCACTGAAGCCACTGTATCTGTTCATTATGCCACCCAGTAAAGCCACTACTGGGCACAAACCTGGAGGTTATCAAGGAAGAAGCATGTGCTGCTCGACTAGCCAAGAAATGAGCTCAGACAATGGTTGGCTCCCATTACAGCAGGCAGCCAGACTCTGTCCTCTCTTGCTCTTCTGTCTAGCCAGAAGGATGCTGCAGTGACAGCATCTTTTATTGCAAAGGGTGACAACTGATATCTCTCATTTCATCAGGCTATCTATCAGCAGCCAGGCAGCTCTACAAATCAAATCTACAGTGACTCAATCCCAAGGAGAGATACTTCTGATAAAAGGAAGGATCTCCTCACTGCCTCCTAAATGAGGACCACAAATTCCCCAGGGGGTATTTTGGTCTCTTGGCTTCAGTGTATGGGATGTGGTCTCCCCTTGAAGGCATCACATGGCTATACAGCTTGATTCTACAAGACCCGTAGTTGACATGATACATATGAGTTCTAGGCCATCTTGTCAAAATGTTCTTTCCCCTGGTGTGTCCATCCTGCAGTCAGGGAGACCATGGTGCAGAGAATTCTGTGGCTCCTAGAGAGTCTTGGAGACTTCTGGAATCAGGAGTAGAACCAAGAAGGGTTGGATCCTAGCAAAGCTGGGAACATGGACAGAAGTCAGAATGATGAGAGTGTGGAAGAAATTCTTGTTTAAGAATAACTAGGGCAGTTAGTTGCAGAGAGCTGAAACCTTCTAATACCCTGAGACTTGGACTTCATCAGTGTAATCATAAACCCGAGGTAGAGAACAGTGCTGATAGCTTCTTTTTGAGTCCTTGTTCTGTGACAAGATCTTATTTTATGTAGATGAACTTACAGTCCCCAGGACAGCCTGCGAAGAAGATACTAGTAATGAAACAGAATCAGAAGGGTTATGTGAGTTTTGCAAGGTCACCTAGTGAGATCCTGGGCTAAAACACAGCTCTTCTGTTTCTAAGCAATTGCTCCCAAGCTGGTCTAGAGTCTAGTAGCTGAGCCCTTAGGTGGGTATCAGACTAGCTCGCCACTGGGAGCTGTGGGGATGCCATGGAATTGCAGGTCCCACCAGCAACCTGAGAGAAGAGGCCCCTTCTGGAATTTGCTTTGTGGAGCTGTTTATTACCTACTAGGCATTTTGCTGAAGGTGCAATTTACAGAGCCATTAATGGCAATGAAGTTCCAGCGGGTGTCAAGAGACTTGGGGAAAGTGGAGAATGGAGCAGAGGCTGCAGCTATTTCAGCTGCCCTTTGCAAGGACTAATGAAGCCTGTGCATTCCCCTGCACTTGACAGCTCCAGGAAATGTCAGGTGCCACCTAGAAGACCTTGTGAGCTTGTCAGCCATCCTTTGTGCCAACACCAGTCACTAGAGGAGAAATTGCCGTCACATGATGCTGTCCTTCCTTCCAATCTCAGGGTTCTGCAGGATATTCAGAAACAACTTTGGATTCAATTGCTGGACCTCTAACATTGCACGCTAATGGCCTGTGTTACTTGTACAATAAATGTTGAGGAGAGCTCGACTCTATAATGAGGAATAACTCGATTCTAGTAATTTAATCTCCATTAAAGTCATCAGGAGCTATTTATTGATGTTTTTAAGAAGAGTGATGTGAAAGAACAGGCACCTCCCATCACACAGCCTTCCATGTCATCCTTCACGGTGCAGGCTCTGAGCGGGGATAGAGCCCAGAGACCTGGGGTTCTGCTTTATCTGTTTAGGCACAGTTTAATGCAGACGAGTAGAGAAGGTGAAAGATGAGAGTGCAAAGGTCACACTGATGACTCTGGCTTCGGATAAAGCTGTGGGGCTCAGTGCGCTCCGTCCTTTTTACAGTCTCCAAGCTCTCCCGTGAACAGCTGATCCTCACACAGGAAAAAGTATTGTGTGAGGTCGGGACTGCTCAGCCTGGCAGGATGCTGAACACATGGGTAGGTCAATCTCAGAAGGAGACAGACAAAGAGGCAGGGACAGCAACAAGGACAGCAGAGAAGGGAACAGAGGGAAAAAGTCACCAAAGGACCCCCTGAATGAGTGGACTCAGGAAGTGGAGTATGATTCTCCAGGGAGGTGGCAAGGGGCAACAGGGAGATGGGATTCATGGCTCAGAGCTGGTTCCAATCTCTGAAAGGTACTTGCTGTGAGACCTTGGGCAAGCTAATGAGCTGATTGGAGCTTCTGTTTTCTTGTCAGTGAAATAAAGATAATGGTGCTCATTTTACATAGTATGTGCTAGAACATGCTCCAGGGGCCAGTAATGTGAGAGAAACTCCCAGAACACGGGCTTTTCCTCTACATTCTAGAAGCAGTGATTGGCTGAGAAGAGCTAGTGTGGCTGAAATGTCTGAACAGTGTTTCTGTCTGGGCGAGCTTGTATGTGAAGTGAAGCAAGGAATTTTATCATGGGGTATGCTATGTCCTACTCCTCTTTCTAAAATAGAACTGTACTTTTCATGTTAATATTTGTATAAAATGTTGATTATCGATAAATATAGATTGGGGGTTTATTGTGTTGAAATTGTATCAGAAAAGTAAAGAATATCTAGAAATGGACAGATGGAGACATGAACCCCAGGAAGGAAGCAAACATTAAATTTATTGTGCACTGCAGTGGCAAGCATCAGGAATTGTCTCCAAGGCAGCACATCTTGGCTCAAGATCCTTAGTGAATTTGTGCATCAGCTTAAAGCTCAAGGCCAGTGTTTCTATACTGCTCCCCCCAAAGCAGAGGAGCAGGCCCTGGTGGGCCTAGCAGTGTACATTCTCAGGAGAATACCTGATTTTGAAGCATCAAGGTTTCCACACTTACGGCTTTCCCTGCTGCAGACAAAGCTTCTTTTGCTAGGCCAAGGATGGGAAACAAAAATGTTCAAGTATTCTGAAGGCTTCCTTCTTAGACCCAATAGAAAACATGCTAACATTTTGCTATGGAGCTCTTTGGTGTAGTCCAGATTAAAAGATCATTTGTGGGTGTCACTAGGAAGGCTACTTCCTTCTGGGTAACAAATGAGTGTTCCAGAGAGGTTATCCCTTACCCAAGTCAATGTGAGGTGTTTAGGCATCCTCATGTGGTATAATCCCAAGGACTCGGTTTCACAATGCATCCTCTTTCACCTGAGCTTTACTTCATCCTGAACCTCTAGATGCTATGCCATGGGAAGTCAATGCACATCTCAGGATTAACCTTGAAAGGCATCAGAGACCAGACCAGGCTATGGAAGGATCGAGTATTTGAGTTCAGTCTAAACTGAAAGTTAAACTTGTCTAGATGGGTGTGGAAATCAACTTACCTGATGACTTTGGTGTATTTTCTTGCTCTAAAATTGTTTAAGTTCTCACAACACTTGATGAACATTAGTAGTGAGCTAGGATGAAAGGCACAGCAGTAGAGAGGTGGATGGGGTGGTCAAAGTCCCAAGGGTGGCAAAGGCCTATGCAAGTCTAATGCCACTGAGTTAAAGATAATTCCAGAAGGGTGAAATCTGAGGACCTCAAATGCTTGTCTTGAGAGGGGCCCGACCATCAGGAGGACTTATAAGGACTTCTGAGCTGAAGGTTGGGATTTGAAAAGTAGATACAGGATAAGACAGGAGGGGACCAGATGATGTTGCACTGAGAACAGTTAAAAGATTGATAAAACTGTCTAGATTCAGAGGAGCCTGTACTTGTTAGTGGTATCTGGAATAATCTGGAATAGAAGGGCTCCCAAGAAGTCCTTGCTGAGTACCAACTGTATATAAGGGAGGAGTTATAGACAGATCCCAGCAATGAGATGACTTTGTGTCGTGACCTTGATCTTTCTGTCCACCAAGCAGCATGCCCAAGTGCTACTGGGCATATTGGGAGAGATTCAAGTGTCTCTCCTGAGTGTTTCTTATATGACATGTCTCACATGTTTATATGTGACTCATCAGCATAGCTGTTAAGCTCCAGGGCCAGTGCTGTTCCTGGCCTCTGTGACCACCTGAATGAAGGCTCACTCTGTGCTGGTTGGGTAAATCTTATGAATTTCCAGCTGATGCTTGGTTTCTAGGGCTTATCCAAAGACCCTCTCCATAAATACTTCATAGCAGGATTTTCTTTCCGAAATAATTCTGACCATAAGTGTCTCCTAGGGCTCCCATCCCCTTACAGCAAAGCTTTCTGTGAGTGTGCTTCCTCGAAGGCCTTTCCTGCCTTTTCTGCCTCCCAGACCTCTGACAGGAGTATCAGGACTCTATTTTCTCTTCCTTATAGCAGTGTGTCACCTTATAGCAGGTTTCTTCTAGAGTGGGGAAGCTCCTGAGTTCAGAGAAATTGCCTGAGCACAGAGAAGAATGGCCATTCCTCCTCCATATGGCCACTTCCTGGCTGTTGCTATGGCATTTGCTCTAGGCAACCCACAATGCCTTGTCAGCTGTGATCCACAGATCACAAGCCCACTGTGGCCTCGTCTTCCTCTGTCCCCAAACTTTCTCTAGGCTGGGATGACTGCCTGTGTAGAATCTTAGAACCCTCTTCCCAGTCTAGCTCATCTTGTCCTTCACAGGCTGTCCACACAGCTCTCTACAGGAGAAGTTACTCTGTGCAGCTGCCTGGACCATCTTCACAGGAGCTGCTCATGGCTCTTCCCAGACTCATTCTCCCAGCGCCCCAGCACCATCATCTTGGATATTCCCCTTGAGCCAGTTCTCATTCCCTCCATGCTCGCCTGCTGTTAGCATTGGCTTCTTCTCACCCGTGTGCTTGCCAACTATGTTCTCCCTTGGGATCAGTCCTACCATGTCTCCTGCAACCAGAGAACCATTTGAAAACGCTGCAGAATTAAAAGGGCCATTACCACAAAACCAAATAACAAATGCTGGCAATGATGTGGAAAAGGAACACTCAGACACTACCTATGGGAATAAAAACCTGTTCAGCCACCAGGGAAATTACTGCAGTCTCAAACCCTAAAAACAGAACTACTCTTTGATATCTATTCAGTTACACCCCTTCTAAATAGGGACAGAAGGTAGCATGGCACAGAGTGTCTAGTTTGGGCAGTTAAATGTGGAAGCCACCTAGATGCCCATTATAGAATGAATGGATGGATGGATGAATAAAGGAAACATGGTTGTACAAATACACTGGAGTATTATTCAGCTATAAAGAAGAATGAAAGCCTGCCATCTGAAAGAAAATTGATGGAAGTGAAATCATCGTATTAAATGAAATACTTAGATAAATATCAAACATGGAGAGAAGGGTAAATTAAGGTATTTAGAGGTATATGGAAATTATTGAGATATGCATGTATGAAAATGTGTTGTGCAAAGTCACTATTGTCTGTAATTGATACTCATGAACAGTACTTTGTAAAATAGCCCAGATGTGCTGTCCGTGTTCACAACTCTCTGGCAGCTTCCCTGTCACTTTGAGTTAAAAATCTAACAGTGACTTTCTCAGCCTCAGCCTCCTGACCTCTGCTGTTCCCCTACTCCAGTGGTAACTGAGTGGTAACTCAGCTTTTATTCCCCATGAACCTGCTTGCCATATCTGTGCCCCAGGACATTTGTACATGCTGTCATTTCTGGCTGGAGCACACTTCCTCTGTGTGGTTGATGCCTCCCTTTCCTTAGCTCTTCACCAGTTGGGAGTGTCTGAGACAGCACCGTGTCGAAGTAAACACCCCACCCTCCAGGACAGGATGTGACATTCTCAGGCCAGGAAAGTGGATTTCCACATGCTCAAGGGAACCCACACCCTGCAGTCAGCACAGAGAGCCACCATTTACTGTAAAAGCTGTCTATGAGTGAGGGTGTCCATTCCATTCACACATCTCTGACCAATGTCATCTCTTTCTGGCTCTGATCTCACCTGGGCACTACTCACTACCACTAGTCAAGAAGGAGCCTGAGCTGGGACTCTTTCAAGTCCTTGTTGGTTTTTCCTGCTCCTCAACACTTTGTAATAGTCCAAGGAACACAGAAACCCCCACCCCGATGATCCCGCAAAGCAAAGCAACCTTTCCAATACCAGTTTGCTCAAGAACCTCTCTTTGTGTGACAGAACAACTTCCTTTTTCACAACCCCTCCAACCCCATTAATGATAGTCCCATGGGGCAAAGCAACCCCTTCCCCAATTCCTTATAGATAGTTTTAGCAACATGTCCTTGAAAGCCCTTGTTCCTGTTGACCGCAGGAGTACAGTTTCACCTTTTCTAGCAACTGTAGGTCACACAGCAAGCCCTCCTCAGAGCTTACGTAAGCTATGTTCTTCTCCTAATTCTAGCTCCTTTCTTTCTCCCTTCCCCCTTTGAGCCATTCTCCAGTGGACTCACAAGCTCTCTGAAATACAATACATTGACTTACTCATTATCCTACTCAGCCTGGGCTGCTGGAGCAGCACACAATTGACTGGATGTCTGAAATAACAAACCTCAAGTTCTTTTTGCTCTAGAGGTTGGAAGGCCAAGGTCAGGTGCTGGCAGATTTGGTGTCTGGTAAGAGCCACTTTCTGCTTTGCAAACAACTCTCACCACCATTCCTAGGAGGGATGCCGTGTCCCCTGCTCTCACTGTATGGGCTCTACCTTCATACCTGAAAATTTTCCAGCTCCCTTACACTGGGCTTGGGGTTGTGCCAAGAGTCTGGGGAAATTTTTCATTTGCTCTCTCCCTGCTTTCATTATGGTTTCTAGAATAAGATTTCTCCTCCTTAAAAAGATTTATTTATTTTATTCTATGCTTATCATTATATACACACACACATTTGTGTGTGTGTGTGTGTGTGTGTGTGTGTACTATGTGTGTGCATGGTATCCACAGAGTCAGGAATAAAGCACTGAATTTCCAGGAACTTGGATTACAGTTATGAGCTGTCAGTATGAGTGTGGGTGCTGGGAAATGAACTCGGGTCTTCTGCAGGAGTAGCAAATGACCTTAACCACTGAGACATTTCTTCAGCCCCAATTTCTTCCTTCGTAACCAGCACATGTTATTTGTAAAAACCAATAGGCTTAATTATGATACTTTCCCAGGCACAAAATGTATTTTGATCATATTAACCCGACACACACTCTCTCGTACCTCTCTCCACTGCTCCCCTCGAGGGATCTATGCATATGTGTTTGTAAGTTTATGCATGAGTGCAGTGTATGACTGCAAGACAAGGATTTGTTGGGCAGAGAGTTTACACTTTCTGGTGTTCTCGACTCCTTGTCTCATTTTTCAGGGGTTATGAAGGTGATAGATTCATTTTAACCTCTGTGTTTGCCTAGGAGAGGACTCAGTTATGTGGGAGATGAGTTCTAGGCCTAGGCAAATGGGGCATTCTATGCCTACTCCTGGGTCGTATAGGATCTATAGCTCACTAGGACTGTAGGTGAAAAATAGCAGGCCCTGTAGTCAAATGCTTTTGAGAAGCACAGTTTAGCCTGATAAGACTCCACAGGAGCTTCATTTCATTTTCCAGTGAAGAAGAGAACAATCTGTGCAACGAAGGACCATATCTGTCTCACTATGCTGCACTGCACAGTGTGTGTGCATCTCTGTGTGCTCTGAAGAGAGTGTGTGCTGTGTGTACTCCTAGGTATTTGTCTCTGCACACATTGGTGTGTGTCCCACACATCTTTCCAATGCAGTCACATCTACAGAAGTCCTGCTTCCCATACACGGTAGTGCATATAAAGCATAATTTTCCAACTAAGATTTTAGGAATGGGCTTCTACCTGCAAGACCCAGCAAGGTAGTTGGGGTAAACCAACACATTTTCCGGTCTTATTGTTTCTTTTTCAGTCTATAGATGCAAGTAACAATGAGTAAATGCAGAATGTGTGCAAAATAGTAATAGTGAGATTTTTCTTGCCATATGCTTTTGTGTAATATACATATTTTCTGTAGATATATATTTGAAGGTAGCATTTGCACATCAAGGGGCTTCCTCCTATGTCAATGCTGTTATGTGTGCTCGAGTACGTCTTATAATTAAAGAGGGTGACAGAGAATAAAGCTGGGCCTGAAAGATGACTGGAGATGAGTGTGTGAAGAGATGGGGTGCTGGAAAAGGGACAGAACTATGACTTAGCAAGGTGACTCAATGACTCGAGGTAGTCATCCTCACTTTGTCTCTGACCAGTAGCATGACTTCAGGCCTTTGTCTTGTTTATATAATCAATATCCTGGCATAATCAATCTGAAAGTCCCACAAGCCTTGGTATTTAATGTGTCTCCATCTGAGCTCTAGCCTTATGTAGTAGATCATAAAAGACATGGTGATAAAAGATATGGTGAACATATAACCACACACCAGTGAATATGTGCACACCATGCTAAGAGAAGGCTGGGTCAGGGTCGTTCAAATATATCACCCACTGGAGGAGGCTTTGTAAGGCACTAAACAAAAACTGGACTGATTAATAATGGCGAGAAAGGATAGACATGGCAAAGGTGAGGACGAGAAGGCAGCAGATGGAAAGGTGGGAGCAGCTGAACACGAGGCACTGAGGGAACTCGGCATCTGCTTCTTGGACAGAGCAGCAACGTCTGAGGCATGTGAATTGGTCATAACAAAAGAGGCAACTTACCTAACAAATGAATTCTCCCACTGCTCTTGGAGCTAGAAGTCTAAGAAAAAGAGCCAGGCAGAGTTGACATCCGCCGATGCCTTCTTCTGTGACTCGAAGACTACATCTTCTCTTTGTCTTCACAAGGTCATCCCTCTGTGTCTTAATCCCCTCTTGTCTAAGGATGTCAGTTGCGTTGTGTAAGGGCGTGTGCATTCCTGGGATGCTGTTGACCTCAATTGCCTCCTATCTTTAAAAGCAGTCACATTTGGAAGCACTGGGTGTCAGGATTTTAGTATCTAAACCCTGGGGGACACAATTTACTGCATAACAAGAGGACATAGAAGTTTCCTCTACAAAGATTAGACAGAGAGGACACCATTGCAGGAAACAAAGATGCTTGGGCACGCAGAACATACCAGGGGAGGTGTGTGTGATCCAGCTTTGCAGAGTCCTTAATCAAGGACAAGTCACAAAGTCCCTCTGAACTTACATGAGTGGAGCTCTGTACACTGCTAGAGAGGAATGGAGCAAGGGGCAGATAAAATTGAGAGGGTTTGCCAAGATGACAGGACTAAGTCACACAAGCAACTGATTACCAACCATGTATTAAGAGCTGTGTGGATTTCACTTGGTGGCTTTCGGATTCCTCTTTTTTTAAATCAAGGCTTGAATGCAAAGGGGAACCAGCTCTGGACAGGGGCAGAGACCAACACATTTAAACTTTTTAAAAATATATCTTTATTTGTTGAGAATTTTATACATGTATAGACTGTGTTTGTATCCAATCTGTCCATATTCCCTCCCTTCCAACTCCCTACTTTTTAATTTAAATTTCTGAGCATTTCAAACACAAACACTCTATTTCTACCATTTCTACCATTCCTTCATCCTCCTCCAACTCATTCCCTACTTTCCTCTCAAATTCATGTTATGTATAAAGCCAATGGAGTCCATTTAGTATTGACTGCATGCATGTGTGTTTAGGGCTGAGACCTCGAGATTTGATAACCTGTCAGAGGACTCATCCCTGGAGAAAAGGGATTTTCCCCCTTGTAGCTATTGACTGTCTGTAGCTCTCCATTTAGGAGTTGGCCCTCATGAGATTCTCTCCATTCATGTTGGCTTTGTCAGCTGGTGTTCTCCTTGTGCAGGTCTTGCTAAGATTTTCTGGATGCCACGCCCCTGTCATGTTTAGCTGATGCTCTCATGCAGTAGGTGTCCTGGTTCTCTAGCTCTTCCCTAATCTTTCTGCTTTCATGTCTGTGATTTTCCCCTGTGCCTTAGATGCCAGTTGGGATGGGAACCTCATGGTCACCTGTTCTTTGCATTTTGACCAGTTGTGCCTCTCTGTCATACTCACCAGACTGTAAACAAGAGTTTGCTGCTGTAAACAAAAAGCAAGAAGGTTCTTTGATGAGGAACGAGTGCTGCACCTTTGGATATGAGAGTATGTACTTAGAATACAGTTGGAAATTATGTCAGTTTAGGAAAATGTTAGCCAGCCATGAGTAGCTGGCTAGGTTTGTAGTACAAGGAATGAGTTCTCCTCTATTGAGCGGTCCTTAAGTCCAATTACACAGTTATTGGTTATCCCCCAAACAAAAATGTCAGTATTGCTCCATTGGAGATACCATGATAGGTCAAGACCTTCACTCTTTTAACAGGATAGTGTGGATGCCTTAAATAAGGCTGTGTGCATTTACAGTCCCCAACAAGTCTCTTAGCACCACAAGCTTGTACATTTGCCTGCATTTCATGTGGGCTACACTTGGCATTCATTTTGGAGGTTCTTCAAAGATTCAATTATTTTCTAGTTGCTAGATGAGCAGATGGAAACGGATACAGAAAGTACAGAGAGGAGGCTGCAGCTGTTGGGATAGAGTACAGCCATGGTGATTTCCTTTGGCATGGGCGTTTATTCATCATAAACCCATAATGATGAAATCCTGGACATTGGCCTAGCTTTAAGGGGAGAAATTTGGGACATATCACGAGGGGAGTTCTTTGGTATCTTGTATCTATCTTATTGAAGGTCTAACTTTACAGAAGTGACCCATCACTCATATTGCTTGTGAGCCTAGAGGTGATTTTCTGTCCAGAGTATAAAAGATGTGATGCCCCATCCTGGCCTGACAACTATATTTTGTGTGAGCAAGAAACCCTGCTCCTTTTTTGTCTCTCACTTGTTTTCAGCCCAAGAAACTTCCAACTAATCTTCCCAGCAAACAGGGCTGTTGTTTTTCTGCTTATAAATAGGGAGAGCAAAGTTTCGCAGGAGAGTAAGGCTTTAATGCTGAGCTGTTTTAAGCTCCCCTCACAGCATGTTTTAACAGTTTGTTGCAGGAAATCACTCACTAGAGTGGCTTTCAATGCAGGCTGAAGCTGTGCCATCTGAACCAGTCTCTATTGCTCTCTCCTTCGTCACATGTGTCACCCACCTAGCACTGCTGTGCACCTGTCAATCTTGCAAGGTACTCAGGGCCTTACTTTTTGGCAGAGTTGAAGGCTGAGTGGCTAAGTGTTGTAAACATTCAGGAAGTGGGTGGCTCCAGGGTAGTGGTTGTCCAGTGATGGAGAAGGCAGGATTCTGCCACTGCATGAAAGACACTGTGCTGGGTAGAGTAGGCAAATGACAGAGGAGTGGCTGTGGTTTCTTTAGACCCTATGATGATGGGCATAGATCTCAACCTGAAAGCTGGACTTAGACACCAAAATACAGGCAGAGCCAGCACAGATTAGGGCAGCCCCTCCTCCCAGATTTGCACAATGTTGAGCTAAACAGACAATCATTCAGGCATAGCCGTGCTATTCTTGTGTGTCATCTTAAGCAGGTGCCTTTTTTTTTTTTTTTTTTTTTTTTTTTTGCTTGCTGTAAAGCGTGACCTCAGTGCTTCAGTGCTGTCACAGGGAGTATGTGACATGATGGGTGTACAGGGACAGGTGTCAATGGTGGCTACTGCTTTGACTGCCTCTAAGAATGTGGCTTAGAGAAGTGCTTGACCCTCAAAACACACAGGAATTCACTCCGTGCCCTGAGATTGCAAATGGAGGCCCAATGTTTGCTTCTTGTATCTCCTCCCACCTCAATCCTTCAGTCCGTCTTCCCCTTTATCCACAGCTTACTTTCCATCGTTTTTTTACTTCTGTATCTTGCAATGGCATCATCTCCTGACATCTCGGTGGCTGACAGCCCGGATCCAGCAAGTGCCCAGTGTGATAAATCTCTGTTGTAGGCTTGAACTCTGCATAACAGAAAGTCAAAATGTTCTTCCACCTCCAACAACCCCACCCACCTGCCCCACCAGCATTCCTTAAAGAAAACCACCTTAGGGGAAAGGGAAGCTGTTTTAATAAAATGGTGGGGGCACAGTAGGACCTTATTAAAATACAGAGAGATTAACAAGGCCTCTTTCCCCTCAATTATTAACAATGTACTTGTTCTTCGGAAAAGTACCCATGAAAATTTAAAACAGATGAAAATGGTTGTTCACTTAAAACGGCTCCGTTAATCTGTGAGTAATGTTTTATTCAGTGCATTAAATGAACACTGAGGTTGGACACCTGCTGATCTATCTCCCCAGGGTACCACAGGCATAGGGATGGAGAGAGATGAAGAGGCACAGACCAAGGGACAGCCGAGGGCCCAACTGGGAGTCTTCTACTTAATTTACCATCCAGTGCTAAATCAGGAGGAGTGCATGAGAGGGTGAAGAGGAGGGGCTAACATGATAGTAGGGAAGCTGGCTGCCAAGGTGGGGAGGAGGCGGTACCTCTGGTTGGTGTCCTCAGTGGTCTTTGCTTCATTGCCCAGTATTGCTTTGCCCTCACTGCTGTGTCTAGTCCTCTCACAGTCATAAGAGGGGCCTGAGAAATTTCCACCTCTGGGCACAGGGAAAGGGAGAAGTGGCTAGGTGATTTTGAGCAGTCTGGAAGTCAGGACAAATGAGCCAGCCTGAAAGAGAAGGCACAGTTACTTCAGATGGAGACCAGGCAGGTTTTATGGGGGAAGGGGCACCCAGTCAGTGCTCATGGGGGAACTGGGGAGGTTACACAGGTTAGCTGTGTTTTTGATGTCTGATGCTTAGTGATCTCCCATTGCCATGAATGATACCGGCCATCATAGACAGTAGATTAATGTTTGTCAAGTAAATTAATGGGGTGGAGCAATTGAAGTAGGGTGTAAAGTCTCAGGGAGTCACACAACCCTCAGCCTACTCTATTGCAGGGCATTAAGATAAGGTGCTTCTAATTCTGGGATACTGTCCTGGAGAATTGAGTAGTCAGGTTTCATTCCTGTGCTCCTTAGAGAACCGAAAAGCTCTGGTAGGTTTTAAAAGATAGCCTTTGAGTACCATTCAATGGTCTCTACCGCCTGCTAACCAAAGCTGCTTTGACTGAACTGCTACAGACGTTCTGAGAACACAGCCCTGTGCTAGGGCTGTAAGCTGAGTTCTGAGCTCTCTGTACATTAAACTTCTCTTTAGATTATGCCCTTTCCCTCCAGGCATTTTTTGATAACTGAAAACAGATGGGAAGACAGGTCAGAAAGGTTTGAGGAGCGCAGAGTGAGCACACAGAGCTGCAGATCACAGATGAACCCAGTATCTATAAGTCACCTGTGGGTCTGTGTGCTGAGTGGGTTTAGGGTATGGATTGGGAATAGGGAAAGGAGTCAGGCTCACCTTGCTCGGTGATCATTAGTGACTCAGAAAGAGCATGTATGTAACTTGAGATATCGCTTGAACATGTCTTCCTAGGTATGGGGGAAACAGTAGAGCTTATGGAATGTCAACCCAGAAGCATTTATTTTAAACTTGTTTGAATAAAGAGTAGCTGCTGAGATGACTTGGCTTTGTGGAAATGACAATGAAAGTTGTATTGAAGACTAAAACACATGACAGCTACATATATGTGCAGGGATAAAAAAAAGATGGGCTACAGATGGCAAGAAAGGCATGTAATCTTGAGGTCTGTACTCACAAGGACTAGTTGCAGGACATTGGGTATAGGTAGCCTGCCTTCCATGAGGTCTGGGGAGAGCATGGACTTGATCCAGACATGGAGAATTTCCAGTGATCTGGACTACGTTGGTTGTTAAACACGAACACTTGGTGGAATAGACCACAGCAGTCCACTGCAGACACAGGGAAAGTACTTGGGCCACAGCAGGGATAGGGGTGAGGTGTAGTGATGGTATTACAGCCGGATCAGAAGCCAACTCTAAATGGCTGGGCCATGGCTATGGATGCTGCCCAGTGATAGAGCAAAGGTCTCCAAAACTGTCAATAGCCAGGACAGGATGGGGAGGGCCTTTAACACACAGATTACAAGAAGGCTGAACAATGAGAAGGAGACAGGTGAAAAAGATCAGTCAAGAAGTGTTGTTAAGGACATACACTATTCTCATAGGAATTTCATGAATGGAGATGTCTCTGAACTAATAGACCCTATTTTGAGTCCTGTGCCTCAGAAGGAAGGATAAATGAGTGTGCAGTCCAGGAAGCAAATGGAGGCTGGATTGTTTTTTTACAGTTACTAATGTATTAACTGCATACCTTTCTAAGCATCCAGACCTATGAATTTTGTCAAATACACATCCTGTGATACTGTGGTTATTTCCCCTGCTTCTTCCACAGCTACAGGAAATTACTGTTCTACTTCATGGTTCTATGGCCTGCATCTTCCACACATATCACACAGACATACCCACTGAGTAGATCTGGTCTGGGAGCCAACGTTTTTCTGTTTGTTTAGCATGATTCACTAGGATGAATTGCATATTACAGGAGTTCCTTTATATTGCCAAGTAGTATTTCATTATATGGCTATACCAGCATGTGATTGTCAACTTGCCTTTAGAACTTTTGGAATTTCCTCCTCACAGACTTTTTTTTTTGTCATTTATGAATAAAGCTATTCTTAGAAATTATATACAAATGTTATGTGGATGCATATGTTTCTGCTGAGTTAGGGTTAAGTGTGTGTTTTATTTTATATGAAACCGACAAGCTGTTTGCCAACGTGTTTGCATCATTTTGCATTCTTGTCACAGCTTGTGAGAGATGCAGCTGCTCGGCAGCCTTGCATGCACTTGCTGTGCTGGCTTCAAAGCACTAGGCAACTCTGAGCTATGTAGAGCTAAACACTTACATTTGAAGAGTGTTGATAAGTGAATACACACTCATGGGACTGTTTGTACCCCAAAGAAAGTTGGATTAGCTTCTGTATTACTAAGGAAAATTATCTAAGACACCAAAAAAAAAAATAGAGAGAAAACACTTGACATGAAGTTTGGTAGTTTGAGGGCAGGGCACCTGCATTAGCTCAGTCCCGGTGGTGAAGGTAGCTGATGATGTATATTATCTCATGAGTTTTCCTGGAGCAAAACAATCACATGTACACACACACACACACACACACACACACACACAGAGAGAGAGAGAGAGAGAGAGAGAGAGAGAGAGAGAGAGAGAGAGAGAGAGAAAGAGATTCCCACAACTCCTTCAAGAGTACCTTTGATACCCTATCTAGCTTCCACTAGGCATTAGGTCCTTCCTCTAAATTTTCTACTCCCTCCTAGTGGTGCCATTCTGAGATCAAGGTTTTAACGTACGGGTTTTTGGGAGACATATAAAATCCAAACTATAGCAAGTTTGATTAAACAGAGCAAGCAGATGTAAGGGCCAAGGAGAATGGGATGGAGTAGCTGGTCAGGTCAAAGGAAGGCAACCCAAGTGTCCTAGACCACACCATAGAAGGCTTTGCAAAGGAGATCTGACAGTTGGCCTGCTGAGGTGTTGCAATAGCGTGTCCACATCCAGCTCTGGTTGGTCAATTTGGAAAGGTAGTAATCGATAGCAGTTTCAGGGGTGTGGTGGTGAAGAGACACAGGCAAGACAGTGCCAAAGAAGTCCTAGACCTGGAGAGCAGGCAAAGGCTTATTTTCTACTGCAGGGAACCGAGTCTGCAGCCTGCTTCTTCAGTTTCCTTCCATCTTCTTAGTAAGAACAATCTGGTTTCAGCATGGTGTGCCCAGCTGACATGATCACATTTTCCAGCTCTCTGGGAGACTCTACTTTTGCTATGCTAGTGACACTTGGTAAGTAGATTTCCAAGAAATCTCCTTCAAAGCACGGGTGGGGGTGGAGGAGGCAAGTGACTGGCACAGGGCCACTTTGCCTTTTACTGTCTTCCTTACTGGAATAGGGATGTCAGGGGTATATAATGTTGCACATTTTGGATGGGGTGACCCAGAGGATGGGAGCCAGCTCCAAGAAGGGCAGAGGAGAAAGACAGAAACCACTTAGACCCACAGGGTCCTAGTGGGCTGCCAGGTACCTCAGCCTGCTGCTCGCCAGACCTGCTTGTGGAAAAGCCCAGGCAATGCAAGCTTTACCACGGGACACGTTTGCTAATGACTGCAGATGTAAGCCTTGCTACGAAGTGGTAGGTTGTCTCTTGTTGACCTGTTTGATCTCACATGGATTAACAAAATGGCATGTTTTGAGATTCGGTTTGAAAAATTACCTAAGATTCACACGGAAAAATAAACAAGCATCGATATCTAAGGAAATCTGAAAACAGATGTTCAGTGGCAGGTGGTAAGGACTGCACTTCGAGTTTAAGGCTGTAAGAAATAGCAGGTGTGGTGTGGGTGCCTGGATAGGAAGTCTGATCAATGGCAGGATGTAAAGTCTCAAAATAGCACCAGATGCATGGGAGAAATTCAGAGCGACATGAAGGAACTCTCTCCACTATCCTTAAATTAGCGAGAAAAGGGATGGTTTATTGAGTAAGTGGTGTTGGCATAATAGCGCAACTGACTGAGAAAATTGCTGTTGAAACTACAACTAGGGTATTAATAGCCATCTCGATACACACTCCAAATGGATCAACATTTTGAAGGTTAAAATATGAAACCATATAATTATAAGAAAAATTAAAACATGGGTAATTATTTGCAGTCTCCGGATGGGCAGGACTTTCTAAGGATGACAGTCAACAAACAAATAAAATCTAGAAATCTTCAGTCTTGGCAATTTGAATTATGTAAGAAGTAAAAAGAATCCTGAGAAGTAAATCCTACCATATGCAAATAAACCCAAGCAACAAAATGAGGGAAGATATTTGGAATTCTGATGGCTGATGAAGGTCAAAGTTTTCCCTAAGAGCCCTTATTAAAAAAAGGGGCGGGGGTTGGGGATTTAGCTGAGTAGTAGAGCGCTTGCCTAGCAAGTGCAAGGCCCTGGGTTCGGTCCCCAGCTCCGAAAAGAAAAAAGAGAAAAGAAAACAATTGAGAGGAAAACAGCCAAGGAAACAAAAAGATCATTCTCAAGAAATGAAGCAGAAACAGCTCTGAAATGTGAGTAGATGTCAGCCTTTACTGTCAGAAATTAAGGCTCTCTTTTCTTAATGAAAGGGTCTCTTTATGAAGTGTGGGCTGTCCTGGAACTCCCTATGTAGACAGGCTGGCCTCTAAGGCATAGAGCTCCTCTGCCTCTGCCTCCTGAGTGCTTGGATTGAAGGAGTGCACCATGCCCAGCCTCTTTAGTATTTTAACACTTCTTACCCGCCTCACACGACTGTTAACAATCTAGATAGGATGCATGTTCCTCTTAGATCAGTTATGAAGATGGCTCTTGCCCACCTCCCCACTTTTTCACAATCCCAGTATGGTGCGCTTAGTTGGGTGTGTACCTGACATACTGGCCATGTTGAGAGATCACTGTTGCTGGCCTCTAATCATTTATGGGTTTGCCATAACTCCTGGCTTCATTGTGTGCTCATTTCAGCCAGGGGCTTGGATGAGGCTTTATCAGGGTACATGTTTGTTCTCTGCAGTAGCTTCTGAGCTAGTTCGTGGTCACAGGTAAGCAGTGGGACCAGCTCACCTGAGTCAAGTCGTAGGGACTGGAGTCTGAAGCTCGGTTTTAGGATGGAGAGATTCGCACTCATCTTGAGCAGTCTCCCCTTGGGTGGGCATCCTGTTTCACCCATCACTTCCTGGCTGACAATCCACATCACTGCTTAAACGTTTGAGTTGAAAATCTCTCACCACTTCAGAGTATAATTGCGATTTCTTTTACTGAGTCAATAACTACATTCCGTAGTCTTTAACCAATTGGCTGCTGTTTCGTCTTCTGGAATCTTACAGAAAACTGCGAGTCTTGCTTATACAGTATTCACACACGCAGTGAGAGGTAGGACATGATGAGAACAGGGCCTGACTACCCTTTCCACAGGCTGTGCATTGTGACTCCATCTTACATGAAGCTTCCTTTGTCATTATTCACTAGTGGGGTCATATCAAGCACCTTCCTCATTCCTACCTACCTGTTCCCTTGGAAGTAGCCAGCTTCTGGAGAAGCCATGTTTTCCAGTAGCTAGAAGGACTGATTCTCTGGAGCTGGTGAGCCACTGCAGGCAAGTTTTTGGCTCCCCTTCCTTTCTGAGTGATGAATGGATCTGAGTCTCATTCTTCAAGTCTCCTAAAGAGACAAGCAGACACACATTGTCAAGGAAGCAGCTTGTGGAGAATGAAGCAAGCTGAAGAGCCTGCACCAAGCATATGGTGCCTCCTCCATTCCTTCTGGCATCAGGCTCTTTGGGTGGCTGGAAGGAGATTGGCGCTCAGTTTTGTCGTCTGCAGCTCACCCACCTCTGTCTTAAAATGATCACAGTGCCCACAGGTTGAGAAATAAGCCCAGAGTCTCAAGGGCATCCCTAAGGATGATGGACAGCTCTTCCCTGCCCCTCCCTTTCCATCCTGCCTCTCCTCACTTGAGCCCCTGAAAGTAGTAGAGAAGCATGTTGGTTGTCAGGGAGCTCCAAGATGGCACCCTTCAGCCGGGATTCGTTGTCTTTTTCCCACATGCCCTAACTGTTCCTCTGAGTTGCCAGTCAATACCCTTCCTGAATTCCTTTTCACCATCACTCCCTGCTCTCCAGAAAGGACGTGGTGGCCCAGGGCTGTCTGGGTGTATATTCCTTTTGCAGAAAACAATCCAAAGGCAAAAAGAAGAGGTCTGTGACAGTGCTCTGAGAAGCACCCTTCCCTCTGGGAATGTTCAAAGGGCTTAGGAGGCAGACCCACAGAGACCTGGAAGGTTCCTTGAGATCTGTTCTATGGTCATCCTACTTTGGCCCATTTGAAAGCAATGGCCAACAGGGAACCACAACTTGTAGTTTTGGATTCTCCTCAAATGCAACTTAGATTGTGAATCCTGTCAAAATGTCATCAGTCCCCAGAATTCATGGGAAAGCAGGAGATTACCTAGTTTAGTTTTTAGTGACTAACGGAATACTCTAGGCAGTGTGAATTACAAAGGAGTTTATATCTCACCATACTGGGTGCTCAAAGTCTAAGATGAAGGTGTCAACATCTGTTAAGGGCTTCTTTTGCTGCTTTATAATGTGGCATGGTGAGACCAAGAAAGTATTGCAGCACAAGTCAACCTCCCTTTTCTGATAAACCCATTAATATAATGATTAATACGAAGACAAGACCATCCTGAGAGTCTTATCATAACATGGTGGAAGGCATCACATGGTGAAGCAGGGAAAGCATGATAGCACAAATCACCCTTCCTTTTCTGTTTAACCCATTAAACTTTCATGGCCATGGTATTCTCATATCTCCATCTAGCTCTAATTGCACCCAAAAGGCCACAGCTCCAACTTCCATTAATAAATTAATTTAGAGACTATGTTTTCATCACAGTGACCTGGGGAATGGGAACACCCAAGCCCCAAAGGTTGTAGTATTTAACGGCAGAACCAACAGTATGCTTTGTGTGTCTTACAGCATGCTGGGACCACTAGGTTGTCAGAGGTTGGAGTGGGTGAAACCATCATCCTAGAAACCTAGACGTCTGAGGTTACAATGTCAATACTCACAGGAGTACAGCAATTAAATCATGGATTTGAGTTTACACCTGATATTGTGACTTCCTATGTGATACCCATGGGGAATTTGGGAGGATTAAATGAGATAAGGCAGTGACAGGGCTTGGAAAGTATGAGGCTATGATGTATTTGTGATAACTTAATAATGACTAATACCTCAAAGGGTTGTGCGAGCACCAGATGAAACATACCTGTGCTTATATGATAGCACAGTAAGCATGCATTTGTAGAAATGTTGTCGATAGTAGTATTACTATAGGTGTTAAACCTGGGTTTAATTGATTTCAAATCCCCATCTGTAAAGTGGGACTAGTGCCTTCCATTCCTTTCTTGTACATCTATTTAATATACATGAATACTTTTGGGGAATGTGCTCTCAGCAACAAGATATTCCCACAGATATACACCCTGCCCTCCTACACCTTTTAAAATAAGACAGAATCATCACTCTGCCTCCATCAGAGAAGCGAAGAAGACAGAGAGTAAGGCACATTGCCATCTGGAAGGGAGGGATCTTAATTAAGAACAAGAAAGGGAGGGCAGCAGAGAGAACCCAGCTAGGTTCACATGGAGGGAGACTGTGGGGCTCATGAATTTTGAGAGCACCGAGGCACAGAGCCCATTTTCCTACCAGATGGCAGTGGGGGCTCCAGGGAGATGGGACAAACCCTCCGGTGATGCCCTGAAACTTTCTGTGGCAACTTCACTGAACTGCTGTGGGGTGTCTTGAGCTCTTAAGTATAAGGATGTGGCATTTGCAGCGATGACTTTCAGAACAAGGTTCCTGGACAAAGAGCATCAGCACCACCTGTGTACTTATTAAAAATGTACGTCTTTGAGACCTATTCCAGAGGTCCTGGAGAAGACACACATTAGGTGGGGCTAGCATGCTGTGTCTGATAGCCTCCAGGAGGTCATCCAGCATGCCAGTGTTTGAGAACCTTTTGATCATAGCAAGAAATGGCTGTGGACGTCTTCCAAGTTGTCAGGTGGAGCAGTACTAACATCTGCCTTGCTGCGTCTCAGCGTGCAAAGAGCTTGAGCGTGGGTGCTAGACAAGCCTAAATTTAAATTCCAACTTAGCTCTTTGCTGCTTGCAGAGTTTAGGGAATCTTGCTTCTGTTTTCTCATTTCAACCCTGGGGGTCATTGTTAGAGTCTGAAGTAACATCTATGATGAAGGTACCTATTACTAAACAAGAAGAAATGAGGAAGCCCTCTGTCATCCCTACCTCCTTTCCCCCCAGATATTCTCATAATACCTTGCCTATAATAGATAATTTTTCATAAATAAAATTAATCTGAAGCATCGTCAGTGCTTGCCATCTGCAGCGGATTCCAAAGGGATCATTATTGTCTTTCTTATGTTTCCCAACAGACACTGAGCACATTGAAGAGCTGCAGTGGGTGTGGAGAACATACTTGAACAAGCAGAAATGAATAACTTGTAAGGCTTCACAGCTTTTCTTCCCCCCTTTGCCTTTCTATGTACTAATGCAGTTTTCAAAGCAACATCCAACCTAGGGTGTTGAGATGGTTTAGTGAGTAAAAAAGGGCACTTCACTGGAAATCACATAGAAGGAAATGACTCACTCCTGAAAGTTATCTGGCCATGCCATAGCATGAGTACCTACACACACACACACACACACACACACACACACACACACACACACACGAACGCACGCACACGCATGCTCAATACACAAAGGCAGACAGACAGACATGCACAGACAGACACACAAACGCAGACAAACAGACACGAAGATAGACAGACACAAACACACACAGAGACAGACTCTCTCTCCTTCACACACACACACACACACACACACACACACACACACACACAAAAAAAAATACAGTTTCTCCTTCCAAGCAAAATGTAAATGATGTGTACTGTCTAAAGTTTCTCTCACTGTGAAGAGTTCCCCAGATGTCTACTCCTGGATTACAGGATAGTGTGCAGAATTATTGACAAACCAAGCCCCTGTCTTTTCTTCCCCAGATCATATTTCATACTCTATGAGGCTATAGATAAATGCTTAGGAACAGAGAGCATTGTAACAGGAGTAGAAACTGTAGGAAGCACATGGGAAACTTCTTCATGAAACTTGCTTGTGTCCTCAGGACCTGCTTGGACACAATTATGTATATATTACTTTTGTTTACTTGATCGCATCTGTGCACATCATATTCATGGCTTGGTGTTTTAGATAGCATGCAGATGATGACAGGAAGCAGGAAGGAGAGAGCCAACTCCTAAAGGTTATCCTTTGACATTCATAGGTTTACACACACACACACACACACACACACACACACACACACACACACACACACACACAAAGAGTGAGAAATAACATGGCTTCCGGAGAAAAGAAAATCAGGTTTTCTTAAAGTTGTAATCCTTGATAATGTCAAAATGCTCCAGCAAACATACTCACCTCCACAAATATATGGTTTAAAATTGTGGACTTGTGGGTAAGTCTTAAAAAAAAACAATAGTCAAAAAATAGAGAGTATGTAAAGTAGGGAAGAGATTGTGGGTAATCTCTGTAGGAATTAGGGAGAGCATGGGGATAAATATGGTCAAAGTACATTGTATGCTGCATGAAATTCTCAAAGAATAAATAAAAATATTGTATTTAAAACTGAATTAAAGCCTTCCAACCCAGACACCTAATCTTGACTGTCAACGAGACTATATCTAGAATCAACAGCAATGTAAGCTGCTGATGAGCATGCCTGTGTGGGACATTCTTGCTCAGATTATTTGAAATGGGAAGCCCACCCTATGTGTGGATGGCAATTTCCAGTGGCATCTTAGATAAAATGACATTAAGGATTGGAATTTTTCTTTTTGTTGGCTTGCCTTCACTCTCCCTGATGAGTTGATCTATCCCATTGCTCTGGCATTCACTTGATGTTCTTAGAGCCAGATTTTTTTTTCAGATTTCTAATATGAACTGAAGACACCAGCAATTGAGCGATTCTCCAGACCTTCAGTACCAGATAAGGATGCACTTCGGAGCTTATGGCAAGTCCCTATTGATGAATCACAACAGGGACTCTTGGAATTTTGGAACAAGGCTCTCCCCTCATCTGAAGACAACTCTTCCTTTGAAAGATCGTACTTGAACTACCTCATGACTTTGATAAATACTACATCCTTGACAATAAGTCAAAAAGTTACCATGTGACCTGAGCTGCCCACCCATCAGCTGGCTGTTATCTAACCTACCAAGCCATCACGTGTGATCGACACAGAAGTAATCAGTCATCAAATGGAAATATATATATACATGATTAGACTCAAAGGTCATGAAGGCACAAACAAGATAAAGGATTTGCCCAAGTATCTGTAGTCATTATCAAGTTACAATGCCTTCTGCTCTTAAATTTTATCTGATCTTATAGTGTATTTCCTATGGTTAGCTGATGGAGGAAAAGAAGTCTAGCACCAGGTTTATTGATGGCTTATTGTGCACATGCAAGAACCACCCAGGAGTAGGTAATGACAGCATTACAACCAATTTCTGTGACAATCCTGAAGCACAGTGATGAAGGAAACTCTCCTCAGAGGGAATAACTTCATGGTCATGCATTTTTCTTGGAAGGGGAAGTTTCCAGATGTGATTATATATTGAGTCATGGGCTATATACAATGGTTTTGTTAGATGGTCAAATACTTGGAAAGTACATGACTAGAAAATTGGTAGGGGAGTTATTTGGGTAAGATATATGTATCTAGAGTTCCCCAAATGAAAAAAGCTTAAGAGTACAATTATGTCCAATGTAAATACTCATTTGACTTCATTGAAGAAGGAGTTCATTAATCAAGTAGATAGGATTATTCATTCAGTGGACAGTTGGCTTCTTTCTCTGGTGGCCTCATAAACAAAGTAGCCATGAAATAGATAATATGCATGGGACTTGTATTACCAAAGCTGACCTGGTTATAGTTGTTGATTAATAACAGATTTGCTAACAGCAGAAACCAATATTGAGCCCCCAGTGTGGCACCACCTACTAACTAGTGACCTAGTGGTAGATTTATTACATTGGATAATTTTCATCATGGAAATTTTTGTATCTTCCAAAATAAGCACTTTTCTCTATTTCTGGATTTGCCTTTCCTGCATGTAATGTTTCTGCCAAAACTACCATCTCTCAGCTTATAGAATGTTCTATCCACCATCATGGTATATTACTATACAGCATTGCTTCTGACCAAGAAACTCACTTCATAATCAAAGATGTACAGCAATAGGCTCATGTTCATAGAATTCACTGGTCTTGTCATTTCCACCACTATCCTGAGCATACAACTTGATAAAATGATGGAATGACTTTGTAAAGACACAGATACAGTGCCAATTAAATGGCACCAGCCCAGAGGGCTGTGGCGGGGCTCTTCAGATGGCAGTGTGCCTTGAATCATCATCTCATATATGTTATTACTTCTCCTAAAACCAGGCTGCACTGATCCAGGAATCAAGGGGGTGAATCACTATCACTCCTAATGATACAGTTGGTAAGTTTTTGCTTTCTATTCTCTGAGTTTATGCTTTGCTGGACTTGATATTCTAGTTTCAGAGTGAGTGGGGAGTAGCTCTGATTTGAACTGCCATGAGGACATTAAACTTATTCTCTACAATGGAGGTAAGAAGATTATGTCTGGAATTCAAGAGATCCTTTAGGGTATTTCTTGATGTTACCATAGTGTCTTAATCAGTGTTCTATTGCTGTGAAAAGACCTCATGATCGAGGCAACTCTTCTAAAGGAAAGCATTTTGGCTATTGTTTTCAGTATCAGAGGTTTTTGTCCAATATCATCATGGCAGGGGGCAGGATAGCACGCCTGACACTGGAACAGTAGCTGAAAGCTACATCCTGATCTACAGGCAGAGAGAGCGACACATACACACACACACACACACACACACACACACACATAAACACACACACACACACAGAGACACAGAGACAGAGACAGAGAGACAGAGAGACAGAGACAGAGACAGACAGACTGATTTTGGCATAGGTTTTTGAAACCTCAAAGCCCACTCCTAGTGATACACTTCCTCCAAGAAGGCTATACCATCTAATCCTTCTAATCCTTTCAAATAGTGCCATTCCCTGAGGACTAAACATTCTAACATATGAACCTATGGGGCCATTCTTATTTTACCACCACACATATCTTGGAAGGTCAGTGGGAATCTACAAAACCTAATCCAGGCAAGATGGCAAAGGACCCAGAGCCTTCAGCAGTAATATATGTCACTGTCTTAGTTAGGGTTTTGCTGCTGTGGACAGACACCATGACCTAAGCATATCTTTAAAAGGACAATATGTATTTGGGACTGGCTTACAGGTTCTGAGTTTCAGTCCATTATCATTAGGTGGGATCAGGGCAGCATCGAGCCAGACATGGTACAGGCAGAGCTGAGAGCTCTACATCTTCATCTGAAGTCGGCTAGTGGAAGACTGACTTCTCAGCAGCTAGTGTGAGGGTCTTTTAGCCCACACCCACAGTGATACACCTACTCCAAGAGGGTCATACCTTCTAATTGTGCCACTCGCTGGCCAAATATACACAAACCCTCACATTCACCTATATAGGAAAGAATAAAGGCTCATTCTGGTACTTTCAGAGGGTGGAAGAAATACAGAACATGTGGGAGAAAGGGGAAGTTATAAATTTGTATCAGATAAATGCACACGACTAGTTGCAGAAATGAAAACTGCAATTGACGTAAATGTTTCTGTTTCTTTTATTGTTATTAGCATGTTTGTACATGTATACATATATGTTAAGCAGATATTTTTGTTTTCTTTCATCCATTTCTTTACTATGTAATATAACAATGATTAAGATAGTATCAGTGGCTAAGCTTTCTAAATTTGTATTATCATATTTAAGTTATATGACCCTAAAGGGATAATAATTCATCAATGGACTTTGACACATATTCTTTTAAAAAATGGGATAGTTATACCATGTTAAAAGAATGTCAACCAAATGCACACATGCACACGCACATGCTCATACACACACACACACACACACACACACACGTCAACATGCTCAGGAAGGAACTGTCCTTTCTCTAGTTCTATATAGGGTGACTGGTCCCTAGAATCTGCATGGGATGGTTTGGGTTGGGTTTGTATGAGCCAATCAGGGTCTCCAAAAGGAGACTTTCCCTCCATTCTTAAGAAGAATTTCCTGGGAGTTCTAAGTGCTGATAGGGTGGCCTTAGCTCACATACCCTGCCCTGAGAAGAGGCCAAAGGATTGTCTACTAGAAGAACCAGGGGAATTTTTATTTCTATTTTCAGATCCAAATTGGGTTCAAAATGCCAAGTGGACAAAAGACCATCAATATATGCCAAGCTGAGTGGGAGTGTGCAGCTCACTTAGCTGCCTTGACATCGATTTCCACCTGCTATTGTTGATGAAGCTGCATTCGTAAGTAGTGATAAATCCATTAGACAAACATGGCACTCCATTATTCACAGTGTCTCCAGCAGGCAGGCAGAATATGGGATGTTCTGCTTCGGGCTAGAGAGCTTGGCTCATCTGGGGGCAGAGGAGTGAAGATAGTCTTTCCAAGACTGGCATGTCAGTAAGAAGAAAAGGGCCCAGAAAGTCTCACAAGCCACAGTTCCTTGGTCTTACAACTTTATGAGTGCCTGGTCTTATTTATGGCTAAGGGCTTAGGGATAATGCATAGGGTGGGATATGAGTAGAAAGCACTTTCTTTGTAGCAAGCTATCATGTCCCATTTAAGACATAGAATGCTAACTTCAGAGATGCGAGATGTTTTACGTGGAGTATCACAAAACTAGCAGAATCAGGGCTAGAATTCAGGAACTCCATATTTCATCCTGCTTCAAATCTGCTTCTCACAGCATATTGGCTCTAGTTCCTTATGACCGCACATTGGCCCTTGTTCAGTCCTTGGAATAGGGTCCAGTTGAGAAGCACGTGAGCTTCGGTTAGGGATTTGGAATCTTCTGACCTAAAGTGGCTAAAGATGCCTGGGTGTCTAGGGACAGTGACCACATGGACACAAGTCTCTAGTGAGGTGAGTTTGGACTTCCACTGAGGAAGGTATCACCAGCACTGGCCTTGAGTGGGACAGATGGACATCAGGGTAATAGCCTCCATCAGGGTGCTGAGACAAATGTCTGCCTTTATCCTGCTTAAATTCCACCTGTTCATAGACGAACCTAAGCATCAGGCATGTCCCAAATGGGTGAGTCCAGACAGTAGTCCGTGGATGAATTTGGACTTAACTCCATACCTACACTGTCTTCCTTCTTCCTTCATCCTTCAACCACTATGTCCAACACTGGCAGAGGGAGCTAGACGGGAAGCTATTGCACAGCCTTGACTGGTGATTTGTCTCTCACCCTGGGACACTCATGGAAGGGTCTAGAGAGCTGGGCAGACTGGAGTTCTGCATGCCTCCAAGATGTAGAAGCAAGAGTAGAATCAGGCTAAGAGCAAGTAGGCAGCATAGTCTGGCAACTTCTGGTTTGCTCTGCTTGTTCCTAGGAAGTATTTGACTCTTCATAGTCCACAGACGCTGAGTAAGATTGACTGAGAGTCTATAGTGACTCTCCTCAGCAGGAAAGTTATCACTCCTGGGGAGAAATGAGGGAACACTGAGCTTTCTTACCTCTAGCTTCTCACTCACACCTTTGTCCGCAGGAGTGTCTACATAAATGCTCTCAGCCAATTTACCACCTCATTGACTCAGCACCTAGGAAGTTCACTTTTATTCAAGAACAGCAAAGAAGGACTCACCACACAAAAGAAAGCAGTGGCCATATGGACTGTGTTCTTCTGGTTTACATGAGTTCTTTGTGATGACCATAGCTACTTGGCATACTTCTCTGAAGTCCCCCAAGACCATCATAAGGGTCATGGGGTACTAACCAGGCATGGCTCTTCAGTTATTTGGGCTTTGGGTTCACAATGTTCCTGGAAAAAGGAGATACCTTCATTGCTAATGTCTAACCTATACTTTGGGTGTTAGGGTCAGGAAGGGCTGGTTGATGCCCTTTTCTCATGGGCCAAGTAACTAGGCTGAGATTCCCCTGGCCAGGTCCAATCTCTACACAGTAATTATGCCCTCTGAAGCCAGCCAGCTAATTGCTTTTGCTATTTCTGGACTCTGTCTCTCCTGCTCTGTCCTCCTGCTGGAGACAGAAATAACCTGGCACTTGGTGGGTAATTATTGCATAGCATTTTCAGCGTCAGCAGACATTGAGCAGCAGATGCAGATCCCTGACTCAGCATGGGGGATTTGGCCAGGATCTCTGGCCTGCCAGCCCCTGGTGTGGACAATGTACTCTAGCACCAGCACTTGTCGCTCAAGGTGTTCTCTTTCTTGGCATTTCTTGTGCTAGAGTCCCTTCTCTCTTGGTTCTCTTGACCTCATTTGTACTTCGTTCTCCTTCTTTACCTTGTGTCCTTTTCTGGGATGATAAAAGAGAGGAGAGAGACTCATAGTTAAAAATTGTATGTTAAGAATTTTTTTTTTCTTTCTAGACTATAGAGACATGGCCCAACAGTGAAGAACTCTACTTGTTTACCTACAGGACCTAGGTTCCATTCCCTGCACTCACATGGGCAGCTCACAACCATCTGAAACTCCAGTTCCAAGTATCTGATGTCCTCTTCTGGCCTCTGTGGACATCAGGCAATCCCATGATGCACAGAAACAAACATGAATCAAATACCCATATACACAAAATAACAGTTTTTTTCTTTCTAAGAGAAAGATCAACTTTGGAGATGCTATAGAAGACCAAATAATATATAAATATTTGCAAGCACTTCTTTACTTTTGGGATAGATGGCTGACTCTGTGATGTCTGTACTGTAAGCTTTAAGCTTTCAGAGGAGGCCAGTGTCCTCTGTGTGGTCTCAGGAGTAGTGAGGTTTGGCTTTCCACCTGAAGAGACAAGAACATTGTTCTGGTAACATAGAGGCACTGGGTAGGAAAAGCAGGAGACCATGGGCTCACAAGCTTCTGAAGCACAAAGCTTTGACAAGTGCAGAATCTTCTCCTTCTCTGAGGAGGACTCTTCTTTTTCCATCACTTCTGGAGCCCCAATTAAACATGTGAGATAAGTCAGGAGAGAAGAATGGTTTGATATTGCTCCTGTTGGGGACTCAGATTTTTTAAAAGAATTATCTTTTTTTATTTATATGAGTACACTATAGCTGTCTTCAGACATACAGGAAGAGGGCATGGGATCCCCTTACAGTTGATTATGAGCCATATGTGGTTACTGGGAATTGAACTCAGGACCTCTAGAAGAGCAGTCAGTGCTCTTAACTACTGAGCCATCTCTCCAGCCCAGATTTTAACCCTTCCTCCCTAGGTTAGTTCTTGACGATGCCACTTCTGAGCAGAGAACATGCTTTTAGTTCAGCAAGCAGGAAATCTGAGTGAATTGTTCTTGAAGTAACTGGGCAGGGCACTTAGTTCTTGGTTCAACAGCACGTGGATTTGTGATGCTGCTTTGCTGCTTGGATCAGCAGCAGCATGTGGCATCTGCTCTCTGGGCGCTATAGCTTCTCAAACAGCAGCTTCTCCCAGCCTATGTTAGCTAGCACAGTGAGGGATGTGGCCTTCACACCTGGCGCTGTTTTCAGAGGTGCTGCTCTATTCATTCATGGTCACCTACTAAGCACTGACTGCACACTGTATATAGGTGAGAGTAAGATTTGAAGGAGAGAGAGAGAGAGAGAGAGAGAGAGAGAGAGAGAGAGAGAGAGAGAGAGAGAGATGTTTTAATAGGAGAGATGCCACTTTGATTTAGGTTAATGCTCAAATGAGCTCAGGGAGTCTCCGGGTTCACTTTCTATCCATTGGACAGGTAAGAAAACTGATAGGGAGCACCAGCCACTCCTCAAGGCCATGCGTGACCACCAACGAGACTAGGTTTATATATAACTGGCCTTGTGACTTTAAGACCAGACCCAGATTTACCCACCCATGCAGTGAGTCACCTAACAATGGCAGATTTGTTGAGATCCTAAGCATCTCTGCTGATCTCAGCCTTCTGCTAAGGTGATGCAGGGAGGAGACCCACAGCTCTGGGGTCTGGATGGAAAGAGTTTGCAAGTCAAACCCGACCTGTTGTAGACTAAGTACTGGAGAGGGTCACTGCTTACTCCACTGTGCCCTCTGCAAGATTGACACAGTCAGAGCTCAAACACAAACATTTAATTTTAATGATGTTGAAGTTGAGTTATTCTTTCCTGGATTATGCTTTGATGCTTTAATCACCTTGATTTTTCTCTATGATGTCGTCTAGAGGTTTTAGGATATTGTATTTCACATTTTGAACTATAATCCATTTGTGAAAGCTCTCTCTGTCTCTCTGTCTCTCTCTCTCTCTCTGTCTCTCTCTCTCTCTTTCTGTGTGTGTGTATGTGTGTCTTTTTCTTTCTCTCTCTCTCACAAGAGAGAGCAAAGTCTGTATGTGTGCTTGTTCAGCAGAGATCTTCACCCTTACTCAACATTTTCTCTCAAGTCTATTCTCAGACTCTTTGAAGCAAAAGTCTGAGGCAAGATAAAAACACACGGCCTAGGCAATGTTACCTGCCAGACATGCTAGATTTGTCTTCAACAAGAAAACACACACACACACACACACACACACACACACACAGAGAGAGGGAGGGAGGGAGGGAGGGAGAGAGAGAGGAAGACAGAGAGAGAGATACACAGAGAGACACACACACACAGGAGGGAGGGAGGGAGGGAGGGAGAGAGAGGAAGACACACACACAGGGAGAGAGAGAGAGAGAGAGAGAGAGAGAGAGAGAGAGAGAGAGAGAGAGAGAGAGAGAGAGAGAGAGATTTGTCCAGAAACTCACTCCACTCCTGCCTCAGACTGGAACTCTGGGATTACTGGCATAGGCCCTCATGTCTGAAGAAACGGTGTCCATTTTTTCTCTCATTCTGCACCCTGCTCCTTAGCCTCCACTCGAATTCAAGTTTTAATTGGAACAATGCCAGCTGGCTAGTCTTCATCACTGAGGCAGGAAAAGCCAACCTGTCACTGAGGCCCAGGGTCCGTCTCTTAGGGTGGGCTTATTTTCCCCTTTGAAACTGGCAGGCACTGCATCCCATGTAAGTTAAGCTAGAGGCTGGAGGTGGGGGGGTGGATGCAGGGAAGGAGACCACAACTGGGAGACCATGAGATGTTTTTCTTCTTTGAAAGACAGTAATTGCAAATTTGTCACCAGCAGTGACATGGTGCTGAGCAATTAATTGTTGGGGACTCCCTGCCTGTCACTACATGTGGCGGCAGCTATGGCAGTCCTCCTTGTATGGGAGGCTCCTATCCCCACTACCAGCAGACAAGCTAATTTGTTTTAGACCCAGATCCATGGAGACAAAAGAGGCCCTCACAGCTGAGGGTCTAATTTTGGGGACAGTGCCTTGCCAGGTAAAGAGAGACGCAGAGAGAGTGCCAACAGTAGTTTGCGCTTGTCAGTATGTGTTAGGTCTTGCCCGCTTCCAACATGTTCGTTTGTGGCAACACCCTATTGGGTGAAGGAATCACCATTGTTTCTACTTTACAGGTGAGAAAAATGAAAGGGTAGAGAGGTTAATTACTTGAGGTACAGTCCAACACTCCAAAGTGGCAGAGCAGGATTAAAATCCAGCTCGCCTGGAACTTGTGCCCCTCACTACAGCTCTGTACAACCTTCTTTTTGGGGATCCTAAAATATTGAATGGGTAAACTGGTACAAAGTCATCTTTGACCTCCTAGGGTGTGGACCCTTGGGCAAATTATTGTTTTTCTTAAGTCTCATTTTCTTCTAGTGTTGCATATGTAGGTAAAGTGACAAGATTAGTGATATGTCCGTATTCTTCGTCGTGGTCTACTCTCCCAGCATCCCTACCTGCTTCTTTCCCCTCACAGCAGGATCAACTTCACCAGGGCCCCATCCAGTCATTGCTGAGTCCTAAGTTATTGCTAAGAATGATGATGATTTCCAATGCAAAAATGGACCAAACAGTGAATTTTAAAGCCCATAGGCATAGCCAGGAGACAAGAGTAATACAGGTATATTGCTTACAGCAAAAAGGAGTGTACTGGGGTAATTCCCAAGGCAGTAATGCATGAGACCAGAAGATCTTATTGGAAAGAGTCTTGGTCCCAGGCAGGAGGCTGGGCACATTCCTAAGAATGCTCAATTAGAAGCCATGCTACTTCGGGCATCACATGTTCCAAAATGGTAGACAGAAACGCCTATGTGGAGACACTTAGTGTATATAATTTTGCCTTATAACTACCACTAAAATGGATTATAATGAGCAAAGTTCACTCTAGGTCACCCAGCAGAGTGACTCTGATCTTTGGTGGTTTATATATATCCTTGTAGTTCTCTGTAAAGGGACTCTTCTGGCCCTGAAGACTTGTTGGCAGCAAATAATGGCCAATGGCTTTTCCTTTGAAATACAGATATAACTCACCTGGCCAGAGGAAAACAAACTGTAGACTCTCATGTCCCTGGCTTTGGCCATCAGACTATTGAAACAGTGGTTCCCCAAGACAATGGATTCCCCCCAGGAATCCTATGCTGGGAGAAGTGGAAGCCTAAATCTGTGCCAGCTAAAAGGGAAACTTTTCTCCAGGAAACAAATTTACAACTTGTAAGGTCACCTTACAGAAGAGTCAAGGTTGGGTTAATTTGGGGGAGGAACACGACTTTACAAGGGCTTCTTAGATATGTAAAACTCAGGCCTCTGCTTAAGCAAGATCTTGAAGATGAAATTGAGGAGTAGAAGCCAGTTCATCTCTTTGTCACTCTTGCAAATGTGGCCCAGAACAAACTTTTTTCCCCTACTTTTTACCAGTATTGATTTGCTGTTGCGATTGGATTATTTACAGTGGTTCTCAACCTCCTTAATGCTGCAACCCTTTAATACAGTTCTTCATGTTGTTGACCCCCCCAACCATAAAATTATTTTTGCTACTTAATTAGCTGTAAATTTGCTACAGTTATGAATCATAATGTAAATATCTGATATGCGGGATATCTGATATGTGACCACTTGTGAAAGGATCGTTTGACCCCCCCCAAAGGGATTTCAAAGAAGAAGGAGGAAGGCCCAACATCCCCAGTCAGAACCAGGTAGACCCAGAAATCCAGGGAGAGGCTGGGAAATGCTTTATGTATTGGGTTTGAAGAGGATTTACTTCTCTATTGATAGTGCTTTAAAGCTCACATTAAAGTTCCGAGGCCATCTGCAAACAGCGCAGGGCTGAATGAATTGTGAAGACATGAGCCAGGAGAGAGACAGTTGGCAGAGTATAACACAGTCCTTGTTGGGGACTCTGGAGCAAGGGTCCCCACTTTTCACTGTGGATGAATGATTTGATGAGATTACCCTTGGCAGCATATTTTAACCCTCCTGGCCTCAGTTTCTTTACTTTCACACCCAGAGAGAGCATTGATCCCTAGTGCTAATTCTTTGGTTATCGTCTCCATCTTACCTTCTCTGACTTTTACACTCTTACCAGAGGCTTAACAGTACGTTAGTCAGCAACACTGGCGGCAGAAGAGGGAAGACTTGGAATAGGGAATCTTCTAAAGACAAGAAGATGGTCTACTCTCCCCAGGCCTATCCCTGACAGCTGCTGACAAGGGTGGGGCACTGGTATGCTGTTCTAAGATCATCCTCTCCTCCTCTGGCTGCTTTCAGGGGGCTTATGTGAGAGGAAGCCAGGTGAAGGTGAGTTTGTCCGAGTTTCCTTGCCTGTTTCTGTGGCAGTGCCTGGCACCAGCATCTATCTAGCTAAAGCAAGCCCCAGTGAGAGTTAGAGGAGATTCTCTTTGAAGCTGGCAGAGCTGAGAGTTTGGCAATGTATCCTTTTGATCAGGTGCTCTTGTGAGCCTCTGGGAATCGCTGGTCTCTCTGCCCTTGCAGAACTCAGGTTGATCCAGAGTCCTTCTGTGTGGAGGTCCAGGCCTGGAAGGTTACTGTGGAGTTTTGAGGGTTAACTGGGAGTCAGGTCAGTGTGGCTGAAGTGCTCCTCTGCGTCTGTCCGTTGCTAGCACTTGTCCATCTCCAGCTCTGTGCCCAGGGAGAGGGGACAGTGAAACAGAAGCCTCTAACTTCTCTTCCATCCCTGGACTCAGACTGTACCTCTTCTCATAGACCCTGTGAAAAGATAGGATGCTGAGAACCGCCTTATAGGCTTGTGAGGGTGAAAGAGAGGAGGGCTTGCTTGTGTCATCTGCCTCTTTCTCACCTTGGCCTGCTGCTTCTCCAGCCAACCACCTCCAGTTGCTTGCTTAGTCCCACAATATTTCAAAAGTCATCCCCCTTAAACTCATATCCGTGTCTAGTTTCACTTTCTCATTTATTTCTTGAATTTCCATTGATTTTATTACTTTTAGCCTAGCTATTTTCTTGATTAACTCTCTAAAATTAATTCTTAATCCAACACTTATCTATTCATGAACTCTATTAATTATCTATCATTTATTATGAATTTCTCATTAATATGTATCTCTGAATCATCTGTATACAAATTACATATTTATTAAATGTCTGTTTCTTGTGTATGCTTACCATTTATCCTATATCTTATCTCTCTATCATCTATTATCTATTTATCATGTCTGTCTATCATTTATCATCCATCCTATCATCTATCATTAATCAATCTATCTATCTATCTATCTATCTATCTATCTATCTATCTATCATCTATCTACTTATCTATCCATATATCTATCAAGCATCTATTATCTATCAATCTATCTATTATCTGTTTGTCTATTATCTTCACCTATTGATCATCTATCTGTCATCTGTCTATCATCATCATTATTGTTATCATCATCCTCATCATCACTGATCATCTTCCAATCTATACCTATCAATCAATTGGGCTTATGTACAGAAAAACACATATATTTGAAGTCGAGCCTGTCTGAGTGCAGATGAAATATCATTTTACAGGAGCACTCCAGCAGGGCTACCGTGGGCAGGACAGTTACCCAGAGAGGGCCAGCAGAAACAGCTGTTTGAATACACTAAGCCTTTGAGGCAGAACAGCACACCGAGTCTGTAGAATACAGTCGCTGAGATAGGCAGGCTCCTGGCCTCCTGGAAACTGGAGGTTAATCTTCATAAGAGTGGGGCCAATGGAGAGTCCTGACTCTTCAGGCAGGGCAGACCATCCCTCCTTCAGGTAGAAACACCATCTGTTCCCCTGTCCTGGAATTGTGATGATGCTGTGGAGACAAGAGCCCTGTGCAGGACAGCACTCTGCTGCACTGTGGATCAGTGTCCCCTACAGCCTTTCTGAAGTAAATGTCACACTCCTCACGTGTTGCTGTTGTGACAAAAAGGTTCTTATTTCATGCTCACATTGTCTTTTTTCTTTTTATCCACATTTTCTTTGAGATTTTTGAACACATTTAATGATCACTCTTTTGAAGCGTTTGTCTGGAAGTTCTTTCAGGTTGTCTCTCAGACACCATTATTGTGGGACTTAGTGATTTCTGGAACAGACAAGTCTTGGTTGACTTTTCATATGGTTTCTGACTGGGCCAGGATTGAACACCTGTTAGATTGTTGGTTGAATTTTCCTTTTACATTTTAAGTCCCTCCCTGCTTTTTATCAGTGGTGGCATTTGTCATGGTCAGTGAAGGATTGTGTTGTAATAGGATTAAGGTATCCATTGGTACTTAGTGCCAACAACTCTATTTCAAATCCTCCTTTGAGGGTCAGGTGTGGCCCCATGTCAGCTCCTGCCTTGTTGTGCCATGTTCTCTGAGTTCTGCAACTCTCCACATGTCTGTAAGCCTGACCAAAGTCAGACCTAGTCCCTACTCTGGGTTTCAGCTTCCACTGTAGCTGCTACAAGATGAGGAACTTTCCAAACATGGGAAGGCCTTACCTGGGTTCAGAAATTGTCCTCATCCCGAGTTTACAGCTTCTGCCAAAGCCAATGGGAGTTGAAGAACTTCCTAAGGTCCTAATGAAAACTTGCATTCTATGTTGCCTTCCCTAATCTGTTTTACCTCCTCAGCACCATAAATGAATGGAGTGATTGACAGAAGAGGCCTGATACTTGTCAGATCTGAACACTTCAATAATTTCTTCTGGGTTCTGGTTCAGGCTCTGGCTGATTGGGGGGTAATAAAACCCCAAGTCCTTAGAGCTAATACCTCATAGATGTATGTATAGTGACTTGTAGGGTTGTAGCTGGTAGGGCCATGTCCTTAGACCACTGCACTAGATGAACATGGCAGATTGTGAATGTCAGTTAGCACTTTGAAAGTACCGTGGAATGCTGTGGGCTTCATCTTGTGATTTAGTATCAGAAAGCCACTTGTTACCCACTATCATCCATATTTCCAAATCTTTGTGGGAATCCTAAAAGTCCAGTTCCAACACAAATATCTTAAGACAAACGCTTTGCTAGAATCACTGATGTATCTAAAAAACATTTTATTCTCTCTCACGCTCTCTCTCTCTCTCTCTCTCTCTCTCTCTCTCTCTCTCTCTCTTTCTCTCTCTTTGGGGAAACTCAGTTCTTCTGAGACCCCAGCTTAAAAGATTCCATTGCAGCCTACCTTCTATCTAGAAAAATAGCACCAATCACATGTTTATCAGTATCCACGTATTCAGTGGACATCGGATGCTTCAACCAGGAGGTAGAAGCAAGGCCAGACAAGACCACATTGCCTAGAACCTACAGACAGCACACCAGAGACAGGCAAGGCCCTTTCTTATGGAGCTGTGCACAGATGGTAGGAGGAACTTCCCTTATCAGACTTCAGGCTGGGGATGCTCAACTTTGCTAAGGACCTACCCCATGACCATTGGCTGGTCCATCTGAGTCCTTTGCTGTGAACATTATGAATGTTCTTATCAGAAAGAGCTGAACACCCTGAGCTCCTGTGAAGGGTCTGAATACTGTGAGTAATGTTATCCCAAGAAGGCTGTGCGTGTGCGTGTGCATGTGCGTGTGCGTGAGTGTGTGCGTGCATGCGTGTGTGTAAGCTAATATAAAGTGTCTCCCAAAGGCCACAGGCTAAAGACTTGGAAACGAGATTGGATCAGGACTTCTCTAACCTCAATAATGGATAGATCTAGTGATGGATTAATATCTTGGTGGGCTACTGGGGGTGATAAGAAACTGAAGAGATTAAGGCCTCATTGAAGAGTCCTTGTGGTGTGTACTTGGCCTATGTCTCATCTCAGTTGTCTTCCTGTCTTTCTGTATCTTGTGTCAGTACATCAGGAAGTGAGGTGCTTTACTCTGCTCTGTGTAGTTGGCCATGGTGTTGAGCCTCACCTTGGACCCAAAAGCAATCAAGCTAGCCGAGCAAGGATGAAATCCTCCAAAATCATGACCCAAACTGTGTCACTCTTCTTTTGTTTCCTCAACTATTTTGTTATGGTAACGGAGAGCAAATTATCCCACTCTGGAGGTGGAGTGAAAAAGGTCCTTAGTGATGAAACAGATTATGCCTGCAGAAAGGTAGAAAGGCCAAGACTAAAAGAAAGGAAGGGAAGCTCTGTGGAGGGTGACTTGGACCACAGGAGCCTTGGAGCACCTTTGCGAGGGGTCACCGGGATACAGATAAAAGCAGTTTGGAAAACCTTTCCCGTCAGACTTAGTTTAGAATCCTAAGCCTCTGGAGCCTGTTCCAGGGAGCCGTTCCTCAGGTTGATTGGCACAATCACACAGTCACGCTGCACAAGAATGGATATGGACCTGAGAACTAGAAAAATCTGGATTCAAATCTCAGCCCTGGATTTCCTGGTCTGTGGGTGTGCATAAGACTTTCAAGGTCTGAGTGTCCTTCTCCGTATCTTGAAAGTAGTGAGATTTTCTTCACAGAAGCTTGGTGGGGGCCGAGGGGTAAACACACACTGATCTGGCCATGCAGTGTGTGTTTCCCAAGCCAGGTAAGCTCTGTCAAAGCAGTCTCAGTGCCCTTGCCCACTCCTGCCTCCTGCAGCTGCTCTGCCACAGCCTTGAAGGTGAAGGGGAGATTTCTCGTCTCCTGTGCTGCACAGGTCTGCGTCTGTCCTTTCTTTAGATCATGGTGCAATCCTCGAGCTACAGCTCCAACTACTCAATTTGTTGGGGAAGAAAATCTCCATAGCAACCAATTCCTGGCTCTATCCTTCCTTCTTCACCCAGGCTAGGACCTCAGGGCCCCCTATACCTAGCCCGCTGCTGTTTCCAGAGTACAGGCCAGTCCTGGGTGATGGCAGCCGTCAGAACTGCAGGGTTGTGTAGCTCAGGGGGTTCAATCAAAGTCACCAGGGTAACCTGAATTTCTCCCCAGCATGCTAGCAGGAATGAGTTTGCTGTGCTCTTTGTAAACTAGTGGGCTTAGCGGAGGGGGTGAATGAACGTCTGCTGCTTTTGGCTGCTGGGAGGAGGTGAAGTGACACCATTGGTGGGTGGCTGTGCAGGAGCTAGTGACAGAGAAAGGTGCAGACTAATCCTCGGTTAAATGCCTGTGTCTCTTCTAAGGAAACAGGAAGTGTTGCAGGGAGGGGGGAAAACCGAGTTAGCTACCAACAAGACATGCAGCTCTCAATTTGGGCCAAATTTAAGGCTGTTATGAATAATTCAATCAGCTTTGGAGGTGCTGAAGTCCTCGGGGGAATTAATAACGGACAAGCTTCTTTTTTTTTCCACTGCACCCCTCCCACCTCCCACCACCGGGCTGATATCACACCTTTGGCGATGGAGTACCCAGGTGGAGGAAGGGACAAAGAAGGGAAAAGAAAGGGAAGGCAGAAAGAAGAAAGGAGCAGGTGGGCCTCTCCCTGCTACTGAGAACAAGTGGGGGACACAGCCTCTGTGCACATGGATGTGCATGTCATGTGGTGGCTGCATGCTGAGGTGTTCGGTAGATCCAGAAGGTTAGTCCGAGGCAGTTCCAGGGCTGCTGTAAGCTAGTTCAGAGACTCTTCACCATGTTGTTTCAAGCAGCTGATATGGCAGAGTCCCATGCTTTTCTCAGGGTACATTTACTGTGGGCTCATTCCTTCCTGTCAGGGTGGAGGAGATGCCCTTCCTCTTGGCATGACTGGGCTGCCATCAGGTCAATTGGGCTAACTTTCGTGCAGGAAGTGACAAGATGGTTGGGAAGTGACCCAACCTTGGGAACAGATTCTGTGTTCCCAGGAGCAGGTGAGTGTGGGGTCACGAGGACAGTTTTACAGAGGATACTGCAGTATCTCACAGACTGGTCAGTTTCATCTGACTGCCCAGGGGCTATTCCTTGCTTCTGCTGGTGGCAGTGTCTTCACTCTGCTGCTCTGCTATATGAGACCAGGGCCAGACTGAGTTGACTGCCAGATAATGTCGAAGTACCACAGCTATACTATTCCCAGCCTCAAGGACCCAGCAATGGGAAAACAAGTAGAGTCTGACAATAGTTTCTAGAGTTTGAGGTCAGGTCAAAGAAGAGTCTAGAGGGCAATAGGAGCTCCTTTTTATAGTCAGCTCAGGTTCTAGTATCCTCAATTTCTCAGATATTGTGGGAAATACACCATGCCCCCGCTCCTTGTTTTGTAATATAAATTCTAACTGTTGATCATCAGTCCGAGATGCCAGGCCCAACGCATAGATACTAGGCTGGAGCTTCAGAGAATGTCATTGAAAGCCTTTGGGCCAATACTCAAAATGGAAGATACACCTATGTATCCTGTTCTCTTCTTTTAACAGGGGAGGAACTCTGCGATCAAGCGTCTTCCAGTAAACATCAGATGAAGAAAGAGGTGTGGGGACACCACGAAGTCATTGCCCTACTTTATGACCTTCTGAGGGAGGAACAAATCATATGTGTTCACAGGACACATTCTCACTCAGGTAACGGCATTATGGAAGGTGGTATTAAGAGCTGTTTTTTTCCCTTGTGCATGCTGTCAGGTTTGATGAGAAGTGAGGAAAACACGCTTTAAATGCACATTTTCAGACACACAAGCACACACACATATACATACACACATACACACACACAACACACACACATACATACACACACAACACACACACACACACACACACACAAAAGAGACTGAACTCTTACATTGCAGGTGGTAGGAAGGCTCTAGAGGCAAGCACCATAGGAATGTGAGCTAGCAATGACATGTGTGTGTTTATATGCACACGTGGATGAATGTGTACTTGTGTGTATGTGCATGCATGAGTATGCATTTGGACACATGTGCTTACGCAGGTATAGACTTGAAAAGGAACTACCAGGATAAAGCAAGACACAAAGAATGGAGTAAAGAAGCCTGCCAATACTAAGGGAAAAGAAAATAGCCCAGCCCAGCCTGTAATTCTGGGTGGGAATCCTCTCCCTTAATAATAGGTGTCCGAAACCTCTGCCATGCCTGTGTTTGGAGTGGGAACTAATTCTTCCTCCATGGATCTGGGAATTTCAAGTTGAATCAACCCAACATATGGGATGCTCCAGTGTGCCAGAATGAAGACCAAATGTATAAGATATAAAGAAAATGATCTGCTGCTTTCCAGCCCATAGAAAGACCATCGAACACATTCAGTCAACTACACGTATTAGCACAAGGGTCTACGGTATTGGAAATTAGGTTCAATGCTGGAACATGGAACGTGAGTGGCAACTGTTGAGGAGCAAAAGGGCTCATAAGCCGAAGGAGGGACACGGCAGTGTGACACAATGCGGGGGCGGGGGGAGGATGGTGGTGGTGAGGAGAGTAGAAGAGGAGGAGGAAAGAAAGTAGAGGAGGAAGAAGAGGGGGAAAAGGAGGGGAAGTTTGAAATAATGAAGTTCTAAGGTGAATGTGGCTAATGCTATTATTAGAACATTAATGGGCAACTTAAATTGCTGACTTAGGGCAGTGAAGAAGGTTTTCTCACTCTGATGGGAGTGAGAGAAGGTATACACCAGAGGAGTTAGAAGACATTCAGGAAGCATGAGACAGTCTCTCAATCAGTGGGAGCTTAGAAGGAGCGTTGGAAGAGGTGTTTTCCAGTGGTGCAATTGCCTCAGAATTAAAATCAGGGAGGATGTGGGATGTGGTCGCTCCATGGAGGCTAAGCACGTATAATATAATGCATCTCAGGCAGGGGCCATTGATCTATGGAGACAGTGCATTGGAGAGTTTCATGCCCTGGGCTTCTTGTGTATTTAGTGGCCCGCCTTTCTCTAGGTTCACTCTATAGTTACCCAAGGCCAGACAGAAAGTTACCAACAACTGGATAGTTTAAAACAACTTTCATTAGTGTTATTTAATCATTACATTTTATTATTGATGTTTGCTAGTTGTCTCTTTCTGTGCTTAATATGTATAAACAAAGGTTCAGAACAATCCTTGGTTTAGGGTGACCAGAGACTATGGAATGGGATGTCACCATGGGGAATGGTGTCTACTGTCCTAATTCCACTTAGTCAGTGCACAGATGTTGGGAATAGGTCTAGTTCCGATGAAAAGACAGAATGATTCTCTGTGGCCCTGTGTGGGTGAGTGCACAGCTGAGCTCAGGCCATTCTCTGTGGTCTCACATACTATACCAACTGCTTACTGAGAGGCCCGGAGGACAGACACTGGCTAAAAAGGGGTGAGGTCTCTGTGCTTCACTGTGCCCACCCCATCCTCACAGCCTTCTCTTTCTCTGAGACCGTCTCACTGCCTCTGGCAAGAAGCCCAGGGTCTGATATTGGGCTAGAGAGTGACCCATGCCCTAATATGCCCAGAGCTCTGGGGTCCCCTTCTCTGAGCTCCTTAGATCATGCCTCCTCTTTTCTGTTGGGCTTTTGTAAAAGCTTGGAATACCTTGGCGACAAAGGCATTCTTTGAAATTCAACATCTTTTTGTACTCCAAGTGCTGGGCACAGCAGTATTTATTTCGAGAAGCTTATTGAGAAATCCAGGTTTTCCAGTTAAAGATAGGTCACTGAAAACAATATATCATTTTTAAAATTAGTGTAAGCACCTTCTTAATCTTGCCAGGCATGCTTGGCCTGGCTATGTGTCTGAAACAGGATGGAATCTGGCTAGCTCTGGCTCAACTCTCAGCATGTGGAACTGTGGGCAGAGGCTTCGCTAGCACAGACCAGAGAGGTGTAGTTGCCAAGGAGCCCTATGGAGTCACAGCATTCTCAAGTGTCTCTTGCCCTTATTTCTGTTTTTGCCTCAGTGTTCCTTCAGCTGCCTTCAGAGATGCTCATATCCTCACAGGGAAGCCTGGGACATGCAAAGGCTTCTGGATTGGGCTCTGAGTTAGTTCTTTGCTCTCCTGCCAAGGCCTCAATGCCTGAGTGGAGCCTCCTTTGGCTGAAGAATAAAATGTTTATACGAAAGCTTTCTTTTGGTTTCATCTCAGCAGTCTGTGCTTCCTTGCAGGAAGGCATCAAGGAACAAGCTTCCATGAGCAAAATTTCTCTTTGGAAGAAGCCCATCCCTTAGCCTCAGTGGCAGCTATGTGTAAAGTGGTCATGGCTCCCAGGAGGGCTAGTTACCCATTTCTTAAAGAGAGGAAGAGGGACCTTTTACTGGAGTGAGATAAGAGAATACTTTCCTAACTGGTCCTAGTTGTTCATCACTGTGTGGCCAGGACAAGATAACATATGTCACAGAAGTCACAGTATTCTGGGCAGGTGACACCTTCCTTTCACGGACCTCAATTGCTGAGATAGATTTGAGGTCAGGGCCAGATGTGCCTCATGAAAGAGGATAGAAGAGACAACCCAGAGCCCTGTGCAGTCAGAGAAGGCCCAAGAGAGGTCTAGCATTCTGGACAAAGGGAGCAGCAGCTTGGTACCATTGGCCAAGAAGGCAGGATGCAAACATGGGTTTGTGTTTAATAGTTCCTGCGAGCACTTACTGAGATTCACAGGCCATATGCTGTCCTGGCCAATACCCCATATATCTGCCCATTTTACCCTTGAAATAGCTCTCTAAGGGTTAACTAGTCTTACCAGAAAGACAGAATACACACGTGAGGTGAAGTGTGAGTGATAATTATTTTGGGACACAGGATGTCTCTCATGAGCAATCCAGGGAAGCTGAGCACCTTCATCCAGGTAAAATGGGCATAGAAGCACTGATTAAATTTGTTGGAAGTCACTGCTCATTTCAATGGCAAATCTAGGACTTGCAATGTTAAGATCTAAGGCATCCTCGGGTCTCTCACAATCTGGACCTACAACTCCAACAAGTACCCTAGAAAAGCATCAGGCTCAACTCACCTGCAGAAGTGCAGTCCCCTTCCCATCCTGTGTAGAGAAGCCTTATAGTCCTGAGCAGCCACAGAGATCTGGGTCTAGGTCTTATGTGTTAATTCCCCTTTCCTCTGCTGGCTAGCCTCACTCACCTCATCCGACAAGGCTAATCAGGGAGGGGAAACTTCAGTCCTTCCCTGCTACGGATTTCAAGGTTCAATGTCTCTCTAGGAACCTCTTAAACAGCCTCAATGTCATTCAGACATTCAGAGTACAAGGCCGGACAGCATTCTCTGGCAGGTCCCCCTGTGGATAGCATGTGGCATCTTTTTCCTTCCCCACATGCTTTTCATTGACTAAAAGGGTAGGCTTTCCATTCTGTGACTCCCCACCCCAAACCACATATATGGGCAAGCATCTTCATGTGTATGTGTGCATGTACTTTTGTTTCTTACTGGCTTCATTGTGGACAGATGGACAGTAATATTTCTGTATTCACTGAAAATCTGTCACACTCCTGACATTGGTTGACATTCTAGAGATACAGTTGAAGGGAGATTTTAGACAGAACTAATCCAGATGATATATTTCACTGATTGGCAAAGGCAGTGTTTAAGAACAGTCACATGCTATCATGCAGCCTTGTGGTCCATGGTGGACTGCATGTATAATAGTGACCTCATAAAGAGTATAATGAAGCTGAGAAATTCCTACCACCCAGTGACACTGCAACCACCTTAACTTTGTGAGGCCACAGTTCAGTGAATTACTCACATGTCTGCCACTACTGGCATAAACAAACTGTGCTGCCAGTTACATAAAAACATAATGCATACAACTACATATAATACAGAATACTGTAATAAGCCACTATGTTGATATATTCACTAGACTATACCTTTATCATTATTTTATAGTATATTTTTTATACTTGTATAAAAACCATTAGCATAAAACAACTTTAGTCAGACCACTTAGAAGGAGACTAAAAGCGATCTTGCTAGCATAGGTAATTCCAGTTGCATGCATGCATATCATTGCCTCTAAAACAAAACAAAACAAAAAACAAAAAAAAAACTTTAAGTGAGGCAAGAAAGGGCAGAAGAATGTTGTGGTGCTAATTTTCTGACTCTGTGTAGCACAGACTGAGTTTTAGTTTTTTCCAGCTCTTAGTTATCTGGGAGGGACAAGAAGCGTGCCTGAGACCAGATGAGGGACATCCTCTCCTCCTCTGCCCCTGATGCATGAAAAGATCTTGGGCAGAACATCCAGGAGCATTTCTAGACTGTGAACTCAGATTCTGTCCTCTTCTAGGTTTGCCCTTTTAATAGATTCTTTCCTGAAAGAGGACCACCCAATCAGGATGCCCCACCTCCCACCCCAACAGGTGTCCTAGGATGGAAAGAGACTGCTCACTAGTGGGAACACAGTGGATGCTCACTAACTGAGCCCTATATTATAGTAAGTGTTTTGAAAAAAATCTGTCTCATTTAAAATTTCACAAATACCTTAAGATATATATATATATACATATATATATATATATTTGTATTTTCCCATTTTTATCAGGAAAGCTGTGGTTCAAGTAGGTGGATGCTGCATGTCACATAGTTATTACCAGGAGGGTAGCCTCTTATTTTTGTAGCTGCAGAGACTACTAGGAGGGGTGAAGGGTGGAGAACCTTCGTATCCCAGAGAGAAGGCCTGGAGGCTTTCCTCCATTTCTGTTGGTTCCTCTTCCTGAGTTCTGGGAAGAGCAAGCTGCAGGGGGGGAACATTTCACACTGAATTATGGAATTATGCCTTGAAGCCAACAACACTCAGTACAGTTGGATGCAATGAAATGGAGTTTGTGTTGGAATCTATTATGGTCCCAACATAAATTAATTATAGCGCTTCTGCTGCAGGGAACCTTCATGCATAATTAACATTTACTGAAGGAGGATGGGACAGGGAAGAGGAAGGGAAATGCTGCCTTATTATATGATGGGCAAGCTTGGGAGAGATGGGGAGAGTTTTCTGTTGAAGCTCAGAAAGACCCCAGTGGTCAACCTCTATACTAGCTCTAGAAATGCTATCTAGTAAAGTACCATTTTGGGCACACTATACATAATTTACCTTTTAAAACACCCTTGAAGTATTATTATAAGGCCAGTTTAAAGATGAAGAAATTGAGGTTAATGTACTTGCTTAAAATGAAACAGTAAGGCTAACTTGTCCCCCCCACCACCACCATATGTATAGACAGTTAAAGGATGTGTGAGTCAGAACTGACTGCCCACTATGGCTGGGCAGGAACTGCAGGTTATTGGGATTATCTGGCTCTGAAGACTTGGTTTCTACTCCCGGGTTTAGTGACCGGGGATGAGTAGCAATAGCCATAACTGCACATTTCCTGTTACAGGTGTTGCATTTCATGTTTTGAGTGTGACTTATTTTTCTAAGTCTCATTTGGGTTTGGGGATGACAAGAGCATACTTACTATACATGAAGAACTTAAACACAGAGATGATAAGCAGGATGTTCTGAGTGTGCAAGCCACTCAAAGATTTCTATGCTAGGAACTTTGCCCATGTGGTAGTGGAACCTTTGAAGGGTAGGGCCTTGTGGAAGGTCACTGGTTCAGGAAGGCCTCCTCCTTGGAAGGGATTAGTGCAGGTTTTGCAGCATTTGGATTTGTTTTGAGAATAGATTGATGTAAAGGAGCCAAGTGTCTACCCTGAGTCCTTCTTCTAATGATCTCTGCACTGAGATGCAGTTGGCCAGGATGCTCTTGGAGCTAAAAAGATACTGGTGCTATGCTCTTAACTCTTCAGAGATGTATAAAAAATAAACCTCTCTCTATGTCATCCAGAGTTGTGTCTGGGACCTGGACTTTTCTTCAGAGAATCATATGTTAAAGGCTGATTTCTGCTGGCGGAACTGCTAGAAACTGATGGAAACATTAGGGCTGGGGGTCCAGTTGGAAGAAAGAGGTCAATGAGGTCATGTCTATGAATGTTATGTTCTACCTTATTCCTCTTGCTGTTTCCTAGCCATTCTGAGGTGAGCAGTCTTCTCCACATCATATGCCCTCTACCATGCTATTCTTCTTTAGCAAAAGCCATTGGACAACATGTCCAGGTGACCTTGAACTTTAACCTCCAAAACTATGAGCTGAAATGTTTTTCTCCTTTAAGCTGTTGTTTTTTCTTTTTTATCTTATTGATACAACATTGACTAACACATCCAGTCTCAAAGTTTTTGTAGAGCAACACAAAACACTTATATAAGAAACTAGCTTGAGTCACACAACACATGTATAATGTAGTATAGACCTGGCTTCAGGCTTCTCTGGTCTGAGAGATTTCTAAGTTTTCATCAAATTATAAGCTTACAACTACATGGTTGTACAACTTCATCTAGGCTCTTGATCAGATCATGGTACTGTAACATTGTGAACAAGGCAGTGGGAGGTGGTCTTTTCTTTCAGAGAGAGTCCTTCTTTGAAGTCGTTTCTTCTCTAGATACAAAACCAAACAAACATGGTTTTCTTTTGACAATATCCAGGGACCACATGAGCATAGAGTAAAGGCATTTGTTCAGAAACAGAGTAAACCTAAGGAGGCCTGCTGTATACACTTTTCCATTCCTTTGGTCTCATCTGTGACTGAAAATAGGTCTTACACATGTGGTTAATCTATCAATGTCAGATGCGGGCTATGGATTTCCCAGTGACCCTTAAATGGTAGCAGAGGATGCTGAATGTGACTTGGGTCAATGAGAAAATGCTACATACAGTGTTATGAGGAGGAGCCAATACAGATATGCAAATACATGCCAATGAGCACCCATGTTGGTACACATCTGTAGTCAGGAGTGTGTACGTGTATGTATGTCTGTGAGCTATATAATGTACATGCATGCACGCATTATTAGGAAGCAGAACCAAATGATGAGAGGTGGGTCTTTTCATGAGGAAATTGAGGAGGAGGCAGGAAAGATTTTGATCCTCAGGAAATATGGAAAGGAGCACAGAGCTTCCTTATATAGGCACACTAGCTGCCCATGAGCTGAAGTCAGGAGTCTGCGTCTTTCCCTGGGTCTCAGATGGAGTGACACTGCTTCCATTACAGGAAGGTCAACGTCTGGAAAACTCCTCCTTCCCTCATCACTTTCTCATTACCTGGGGCTGCTCTGGGTCCCAGATACAACCCAGGAAGCTTGTAAGCCCAGAAATGCCAGCCAGGTATCTGTGTGGAGCAAATACAAGTACTCTGTATCTCGAAGCCATGTATAACTGGATAGTGGCTGCCTGCACTTTGCTCTGGAAAACTGCAGCTTTGTAAAGATCTCCAGAGCCTAAATGATGAGCCCACAGACTGAAATCTGACCTACTTCTCCTACAGCATCTGCTTCTGCTTCTGTCCTCCCAGCTCCCAGGCTGTTTCTCCGTCCTTGGTCAGGTACTGAAGTCACTGCTCATTCTCAGCTCCCTTGCCTTTCTAGATCTTAGCCCTCCTACCCTTTCCCTCTCTATAAATACAACCTTCTTTAGAGATGTAGAAATGTGGGCCTACGGGATTGTTTGATGGCCCCAGACAAATCATGAAAAATGTCCAAGGCTGCCCTGATTCTGTCAATGAGCTGTTTGGAGACACAGAGGATACGATGTGGGATCTGACCCTGCATTGAGGAAAGTTTATTGAAACACAGTCCACTGAAGGGAGATGGGGGAGCTAAAAGTGAGGGCGCCTTAGGTGCTCTTCATTGCCCAGCCTTTGACTTTTCACATGCACACCTTTCTGTGTCTCAGCTGGACAGAGGCCTCTACATGGGTCAGATCTCAGTTGAAAATCATTTTGACAAACGTTCACTTTATTCTAAAGAGGGGAAAGAAGATGATGTGTTCTTTGCAGCTGGTCAGGCCATCAACATGGCACAGACACTGATAGGTGTCGCTGAGATCCTGCACCCTGAATAGAGTAGAAGGAAAATGGTGCCCACTGCTGTGGCACTCCTTCTATCAAAGTTAACCGGGGTAAACCATCACAACCACACCAGACAAACCCCCATGCAACAAAAACACTGGAGTCCGATTCCTCAAGATTGTTAAAGCAATCTGAAGCAAGGAAAATCTAGGAAATTTCCATAGACAAAAGCATTCTAAAGAGATATGAAGACAAATTTTAATATAGCTACTAGATGGGGTTCTAGGACAGAAAAAGAATATTGTAGAGAATTGAGGAATTATGAGTGAACTGAAATTATGAAATTATGATTAGTAATGCATTGGTACTAGGTCATTTGTATGTCACACAAACCATAGTAACGGCTGAGAATATCAAAGAGGACACCAGGGGTGTGAAGTATATGGAAACTTATTGCATAGTCTTCTTGGTTTGTCTGCATGTCCAAAATTCTTCTACAATAAAAGATCTATTAAACAGTTTTCAAATTTTGTTTTCATAGGTAAGGAGCTTGGAAGTCATCACTCTCTCCTAACAAGAACACAATTGACCATACATCAAATCTATGACTCTTGTTAGATCCAACAAAGAATTGAGGACACAAACTTGTGTACCCATGTTATCCAGATAGGCTCTTGCAGGGCACAAATCTCTGTGGAAGGCAGACAACTGAGTTACATTGACAGATTGCTGGCGTTTAGTATGGTTGCTGTCAGGTGGTAAGTCTCCAGCACTAGGGAATAGTTGTAGGGAGGTGATGCACTTTCTTTGGTTCCAAAAGCCCATTAAATTCTTAGGGTAAAGATAGAAGAAAAGTCTATTTATGTTTCTAGCAGAAGGAGGGAGAGAACTATTTTAATTATGCCTGGAGCATCTGGCTATTGTAATAATACTCCAGGAAGCAACTTAATGGAGAGTTTCATTTTGGTGACAATTCCAGGTTACAGTCCATCATGGTGGGATTGTCATAGTGGCAGGAGCGTGAGGGACATGGTTATATCCCATCTGTAATCAGGAAGAGAGGCAATGATGAATGCATGCTACTGTTCAATTTCTTTCTCCATGGAGTCCAGCATCCCAGACAAAGAATGATACTGACCACAGTGGGTGGGTCTTCCCCCATCAGTTAATGTAATTAAGACATCCTCAGGCAGACACTTGCCAGCTGATTAGAGATATATCAAGTTGGCAGCAATAACCATCACAATTTCTTTTCAGAAACCGTGTTAGGAAGACGAGAGTAAAACAATATATTTAAGGCCCTGAATGAAAAGCACCTGCCTAGAATCCTGGATCCAGCAAAAACTACTTCAAAAGAAGAAGGACAGAAATCCTCAAAGAAAAAAATTGAAGGAAGCTTTTATTTCTAGATTGTCTTGTACTGAATGTTAAATGAAAAGTTTCAGAAAGAAAGAAAACATCGGAGAGCTTGATCTACATAAATAGTGAATGTGTAAAAGAGTCCTTTGTTCTCCTAGGTTTAGTTAATGAGATAAATAGCACTTTGGGCAAACTAATGACAGCAACAGATGTATTTGATAGTTCTAGCACTGAATAAGTGAAATGCATAAGACCAATGTGTAGTGGTTAACTCTTCATTGTCAATCTGGCTGGATTTAAGCCAGGGCATGCTAGAGGTATGTATATGGTGGATTTTCTAGATAGGAGTAACTGAGGGGAGATGAACCAGCTGGACACCAGTGGCACCATCCCTGTGGCTGCAATATGACCAGACACCTCACACTCTGACCGTCCTATTCTTCTAATCATAATTGATGGTAGTCCCTTTTATACACAAGGTAAAATAAACCCCTGTTCCTTAAGTTGCTTCTGTCAGGTACTTTGTCACTGGAATGACAGAAGTGAGCAATGCACAAACAGATAAGGGACAGGATGCCAGTAGGAATTGGGAATGTTCTGCATAATGCTCTTGCACAACTTGTGCAGTGGCATAAGTTGAGAAAGGGGTAGAACTAGCTATAAATGCATAATGGAGACTCAAAAAAAATCTTACGTCTAAAATAAGATGATAAAAAGTTTGAAAGTATAATTAATGTTTCAAGATAAAAAATGTAACCATACAGAATGTACTATCAAAACTAGAAAGGGTATAAAAAGAGAATAAGAGGCATAAGATGACTCATGCCTATAATCCCAGCTTCAGGCAGTTGAGGAAGGAGGACTGCTTTGGGTATGAGAACAGTCTGCACTACACTGTAGACCTTGCACCAAACAAATAAACCAAAATGAACAAGCAAACAAGAAACCCCATGGGTCTGTGAAATGTCTTGGCCGGCAAGTGCTTAAGGTGAAAAGACGATGACTTGAACTGTCCTAGAAGCCATGTCGAAAGTCAGTACCGTAGCTCAAGCTTCTGTACTTCCAGTGTGCCCTTACAGGAGAAGGGATGTGGAGACAGGAGTATCAACCAGATTAGGGGCCAGGTACACTAGAGTACCACATGTTAGAGAAACAAGAGATATTCAGCCTGAACATGCTAGAAAGTGACTCCTGAAAGTGTCTCTTATCCACTATATACTCTGTCTATCATTCTCATGTCTGCACAAGCAAACCTACTTTTGGCATCCAAGACTCAAAGGATGTCCTAATCTATCTATCTATCTATCTATCTATCTATCTATCTATCTATCTATCTATCTATCTATCTATCTGTCTGTCTGTCTGTCTGTCTGTCTGTCTGTCTGTCTGTCTGTCTGTCTGTCTGTCTGTCTATTTATCTATCTTTTTTTAAAATTTTGTTTCGTTTTGCTTTTTGAGACATGGTTTCTCTGTGTAGTCCTGGTTATCCTGGAATTTGCTCTGCAGGCCAGGTGGGCCTCAAACTCACAGAAATCCACCTGCCTCTGACTTCCTAGGGCTGGGATTAAAGGCATGTGCTACTATTAACTCATGCTAAATAAAATATTTTAAATGAGAAAAGAATTAAAGTTCTGAGACAGGTAAATGTTTTGAATAAATGAATTAATGGCAAGAAATCATCCCAAACTAAGAAAAATTAGCAAGGAAACAGATAAATAATAGCTCATTTGGCTGACTTTTCTATATTCTCCCTGCTAATGCTCAGATAGCAGGCATGCAAGATCACACCCACACTAGAGATGGTAGACTTAATAAAAATGTCAGGAAGCATTTTGAACATTAATGTCCTAACTGTACCATTAAAGGACAAAGCCTGTCGGGGTAGATAAAAATAGTATAGGGCTCAAGTTGGTACACTTTCTATGACATATGGTTTAGCTATAAAGACACAGAGAAATTAAAAATAAAGGAATGGAGATATGTGCTGACATTAATCTGAAGAAAGCTGTCTGACACTGTTCTATACAGAAGAGCAGACTGCAGAGAAAGCAAAGTGATGGGGATAAAAGGGTTCATCAGGAATGATAAGAGGCTTGGTTCTCTTAGGGGACATAATACTTCTTAATGACTGTGCCTAACAACAGTGACAAAAGGAGATAAAGCTTGAAAGAAGTGCAAGGGGAAAAGGTTTGCATCTGGTGCTATGGCTGTACTTCTGGATCATCGATGGACACACCTAATAGCAGGAGACTAGTGAGGATGTGGAGACAACACCACTGGCTAAGTAGATCTGATGAGCTGACATCAGGAGATGATTTCAATCAACACACACATTCCTCTCAAGGCTGAACGGAGTGAGTACCCATATAGAAAACATTGTGTGCTTTCAAAAGCACCGCACCTCACTAAATCTAAATGATACCGAACCATGCAAAGCATCATCTCATACAATCAAGCAAGAACTAGAAAACACAACAAAAGGTAGCCAGACTCTTCATAAATACTTGAACATTAAAAAACATGCACCTAAGCGATTCAGGATTCAAGAAAAAGTCTCCAAGGGATATTGTGATGAAAATTAAAACCATTCCTCAAAATCTGTGGGATCCAGTGGGATTAATGGCTAGAGAGTTATTTTTAGTACAGAATACATTAGTTCAAGAGAAAAGTTCATGGTTAATACATTTGGCATCTACCTTAGGAAGCTACAATAAATTGAGAAAATTCAAAGTAAATTAACAGCAATGTGTAAACAGTAAAACAAGACTCGGCGATTTTTAAAGTGGGAAATCAATAGAGACAACCAACAGGACCAAAGACAGCTCTTTGCAAACATCAATGAAATTGATAAATACACTCCTAGGTTAACTAAGAGAAACAGGATAGTTACAAATCCCTCATATCAGACAAGAGCAGGAAACCATTTGTATGGATTCCTGAAAATTTAAAGGTTAAAAGATAATCAAATTTGAAAAGGCAAGTAAGACTGAGGAAGCCATTGAAATACAGAGTTTACCCAAATTCCTGAAGAAGTAGATGATTTAACTAGATACATATTTATTAGAACTGAACAATTATGCCTTCTGTCCCAAACAGAAAGCACAAAGCTTAGAGTATTTGTTGGGAAACGTACAAAATGTTTAAGAGAAAAATCATCCTAGGTCTTTGCAATATTTTCTAGGAAATAAATCTGGATGCCCATTCTATTGAGTTAGTGGTGGTTCTAGGATCCCTACACACACACACACACACACACACACACACACACACGACCAATGAAATTGATAAATACGCTCCTAGTTTAACTAAGAGAAACAGAATAGTTACAAATCCCTCATATCAGATAAGAACGTGTGTGTGTGTGTGTGTGTGTGTGTGTGTGTATGTGTGTGTGTGTGTTTCATATACATGAACCTGAGACAAAACTGCATTTATATAGAAGACACATCCTATATTATAGAGTATTACAATTATATAGATGGTTGAGATGTTATTTGTCCTCTAACATTAATGTTGTAAGCTTAGTCTTGACTATGGTCACATGGTCACTGTGAATGCTACTCTCAGAAGGGATTAGAGCAGTTATCATGAGAGGAAGTGAGGCTATGTGGCAGTGATTTTATGGATGCTCATACCTTTTACATGAAACAGTACAATAATTTATATAACTTACATCTCTATATGCACTTCAGAACATCTATAGGTCACTTATAATACCCAGTATCATCTATGTGATGGCTAATCCTGATTGTCAACTTGATTGTATCTGGAATCAACTAAAACCCAAGGTGCTGGCCACTCCTCCAAATATTTTCTTAGACTATTTGAAGCATGAAGGCCTAGCCTAAGTGTGGGTGCCACCTTGTGATTGCAGCTCAGATAAAATGCCACGCAAGACAGAAACTTTGGTTTTTGCCTACTCTCCTTGACCTTAGGGAATTCAATATAGACTGAAGATCTCCAGGTCTCCTCAAAGTGCCCCACTGGGAATAATGAGACATCCAGTATTTTTATTATTATTATATTATTAAAACATATTTTCAATATATATTCATGCAGTATATTCTGAATAGAGTCCCTGTTCCTCCTACTCCTTTCGTCTGTATCTGCACCCATTCTGTCTCTCTTCAGAAAATAAATAAGCATCCAAGGAATACTAATAAAATAAAATAAAATGAAGATATACAGATTGAAATAGGACAAAAAAACCAAACAAAAAGAAGAGCCAAACAACACCCAAAGCACACGAAACACATAAAGATTCAGAGACACACACATTTGCACACAGAGACATCTCATAAAAACACAAAACCCGAAGATGTTCTATGTACTCAGTTCCCTGACTTAACACTATGAGACAAAGATCCTCGAAAGATGCTGTTGTGTTGGCCATCTACTGCTGGGTGTGGGGCTTAGCCTTAAGAGTGCTCTGTTTCCCCATTGAGACTTCCTTGGAGAAGGCTATTTTTTTTTCTTTTCATTTGCAAGTGGCTATCAATTGGAGATAGCTTCTGGGCATGTGTCCACTTCTCCTTTTAGCTCTATGAATCCATCTGGTGCAGACCAGTGCAGGGCCTAGGCATGCTGTTATAGACGTCACGAGGTCACATGCTCATCAGTCCTGCAGGGTTTAAAAGGCCTTGTTTCCCTGCTGTCCATTATTCCCTCTGCCTCTTATACTTTTTAAGTCTCCTCTTCCACAAGATTCCCTGAGCCCTGAGGGGAGGAATTTAATGCAAATATCCCGTTTTGGAGTGAGTATTCCAAGGTCCCTCACTCTCTGCATAATGTCTGGCTGTGGGTCTCTATATTTGTTCCCATCTTTTGCAGGAGTAAGCTTCTCTGATGATGGCTGAGCAAGGAACTGATCTATGAATACAGCAAAATGTCATCAGGAGTAACTTTATTGCTATGCTCCTTTAGTAAAACAGTAGTACTTTGTTTCCCCCTGACTCCCTGGCTTATCTAGTCTTAGATGCTTGGATACCCAAGCAGTATTGACTATGGCTTCTTTCTCATGGAGCAGGCCTTAACTCAAATCAGATATTGATTGGTCACGCCCACAATCTTTAGCCATGATTACTGACATATCTTGCAGTCAAGTCACTGTTGTAGATCACAGGGTGTGTAGCTGGGATTGTGTTTACTTTTCTCCTTTGGTAGCATGTAGAGTACCTTCCAATACCATGAAGTGGTCAGTAGGGGTGAAGGTTTGCATCAATTTGACTTCTTCATGTTCAGTGAATTGTGTAGGTGTTGCCTCCAGTAATAGGGCCTTACCCTTAGTTTGTGAAGAGCTTTCAATAGCCTAGGCAATAACTTGGGTTATTTGGGGCTGGTATTGGAAGCTTCATTTTGTGCTGAAAGATGTTCAGTTGGGGATATGTTACCCTATTATTTGACAATTTCTTTTAGATAGTCTTCATAAATGTATACATTTTAGGAAGCTTCTAGTTTACTAGGTTCTGATATGATCCCTCAAATGCCCCTTAATTTTAGCTCTCCCTCCCTATATTCCCTCCCTCATTCCCATCTTTCCTCCCCTTCCTTATCTGAGCCTCCAATTCCAGGCCCCTGCCCCAAATCCATCCATAACTATCTACTATATTTCCCCTTCCTAGAAATATCTCTCCCTCCTAAATAGTTTCTTGCTCTTTACCTAACCTCTGTAATTATGCAGATTATAGCTTGCTTATCAATGACTTAACAGGTAAGACCCACATGTAAGTGAAAATGTTCCATATTTCTTTTTGTATATGAGTTACTCCACTCAGGATGATTTTTTCTAGTTCTACTCATTTACCTGTGAACTTCATTATTTAATTTTTTAACAGCTGAGTAATGTTCCATTATGTAAGTATAACACATTTTTCTTATTCATTCATCTATTGACCAATATGTAGGGTATTTCCAATTTCTGGCTATTATTAATAGAACAGCAATGAACATGGTTATACAAGTGTCCTTATAGTAGGATGAAGGATCCTTTGGTCTATGCCAAAGGATGGTTGGCACAATTGGATCTTGAGGTAGAATCATACCATTTTCATGAGGAAACACCATACTGATTTTCATAGTATGGTGAAAATTGGCTGTACCAATTTTCAGTCCTTCTAGCAATGGTTGACCCCTTATCCACATTCATGATGACATCTAGCCTTGTGGACTGAACAACTATTGAACACTTTGCTTTTCTGTCATGAGCCAACCATTATCAGACTGCCTGTACCATATACTATAAGCCAGTCTAATAAATACCCTTTTGCAATATATATTTGGCTTTCCTCTAGTTCCCTGGAATGTTAGTCTTAGCTTTTACAACCATCACACCACACAAATACACATGTAAAAATTCTCACTATATTCTACTAGAAAGATTGTGTGTGTGTGTGTGTGTGTGTGTGTGTGTGTGTGTGTGTGTTGCTTTAAAGAACCCTTACTAATGCAGCATACATTATTTTGGTGTAGGAAAACACCCACAGCCTTTCACCAAGATGGCTCAAAAGCTAAAGTCAAAGCCAAGGCCTTCAAAGCTAAGAAGGCAGTGCTGAAAGCCATCCACAGCCACAAAAAGAAGATGCAAACGTCACCCACTTTCCGGCGGCCCAAGACCCTGCAGCACTGAAGGTAACCAAACTATCCTTGAAAGAATGCACCCAGGAGACCACCATGCTATCATCACATTCCCACTGACCACCGAGTCAGCCATGAAGAAAATAGAGGACAACAGCACGCTTGTGTTCATTGTGGATGTCAAGGTCAAGAAGCATCAGATCAAACAGGTCATGAAGAAACTCTATGACCTTGATGTGGCCAAAGTCAATACCCTGATAAGGCCTGATGGAGAGAAGAAGACATGTTCGCTTGGCCCCTGATTATGATGCTCCAGATGTTGTCAACAAGATTGGGATCATCGAAAGTGAGTCCAGATGGCTAATTCTAAATATACACTTTTTTTTTTCACCATAAAAAATAAAACACCCATAGCTGGATGGTTCACAAAGAAAAGAGTTCTGTCTAGCTCGAAGTAGTAGTGACTAAGTTTTCAAAGGCAAGGCATGGTCATACTTTCAGTGAGGGTTTCCTTGGTTGCTTTTCATGTCAGGTTATATCATGGTAATTGTTCATATGAAAACAAGATCACATGGTGACAAGGAGAGCCAGGGAGTGTGATTAGCTAGGCTAGCAACTCTATAACAAATTATTTCCTTTAACTTTCAAAGGCAGTGTCCTCCTCCGTGACTACAGGGGTTCTTTCAATATTTAGGACCATGCTACCAACACATGACCTGTAGAAGACAAACAAAAGACAAAGAGAAGTGTAGCAGAATGCCATTTGAGCTGTTTGTGCTGTGATATTTAAAATAATGACAAGAAATGCACCTGTACATGCTCAGTTGGAATGTTCGTTGTTTCCTCTTTTAAAGACTTACTTATTTTATTTTCTGTGCATGAGTGTTTGGCCGGTATGTATGTATGTCTATGCCTGGTAACTGCAGAAGTCAGAGGAAGGCCTCAGATCCCTCAGAACTTGAGTTATATTTGTTTTTGTGCTACTATGTAGGTAGGTATTAGGTATGGAACCTGGTTACTTTGTAAGAGCAGCAAGTAATCTAAACCATGGACCTATTTGTCCAGCCCATTTCATATATTTTCGATATAAGTTCAGCTTAACGCACACACATGGAATCTAGATACATGAGGGCTGAGTACTTCTAACTCATTGTACAATGAGAGCATCATGTTAATATTCAACCAGATAAATATATTACAAGATATTACTACAGATCAGTATACCTCACAAATATACATGTAAAAATTCCCAATAAAAAGATTAATGAATTTAATACAGCGGTATATGAGAAAAATATACCATGACCAATCTGAACATATTTTATACATGCAAGGTTGGTTTAACATGTGGCAATAATGGGTGCAATTCATCATGTCAGTACCAAAGAAGAAAATTCATGTGATTATGTTAATATTCAAACAAAAGAAATTAACAAAATCTAATATCTCATCATGATAAAAATCTCCAGCAAATAAAGAATAGCAAGAAGTTCCTAAATGGGGTCAAGGACACGACACAAAACCCACTGTCAACATTCCATGCAATGATGAAAAATTTGAAGGTTTTCTACTAATACCAGAAGCAGGAGCAAAATGTCTCTCCCACTACTGTTTTCAAAGTGCACTGGAACCAAGAGATCTCTAATTGGACTTAAGACCTGCTCAACAAGCAGGAAACCCTGTCTGGTGCTGGAAATCTAGTTAACTAATCACTGCTAATGAAATCATGATTATTGGAAGATAGTCTACAACCACTAATTTACTAAACCAGCATAATCTTTAACAATAATTTATTAAGATTTGTCTTAATACATATAGCTAAGTGCAGTCACCATCTCTCATCAAGGAATCTTCTCTTTGCAACAGAGAAGACTTAAAAATCTATAACTAGTATGCAGAGTTATGGAGTGCAGTACCAACAGATACAGCTACAGAAAACTCTTGCACCTAAGCCTCAGGGAATATCGAGGAAGAGGGTCTGGAAGATCGTAATAGCCAGAGGATCAGGAGTTTTGCTCTGAGATTGTGTCTCTTAGTAACATCCGAAGCTGCACCTGTAAAATCCACCTACTTGACTAACGAAATGTGAGCTGAATAAAGAGAAGACAATTATGTCAAACTTCATGAGAAAAATCCCACAAGGCATCAACCCTACACAGAGAACTTCAGGCATTGAATAAAGCTGAGATGGGAGATATGGCCATCCTGAGGGAAGATCACATCAATTGGTTTTCCACTGCCAAAGAGTTTGCCCTGAAAACATAGGTTCAAGTAACATTATGTAACTCAACAGGTTATATTTGGGGACATGTATGTAAATCCAAATACTTATATGCCTGAAATAATAATATGGGGAGATTTGTAAGGAGGAAAGGAAAAGAAGAAATATAATTAAAAATTGATCTCAAAAGTAACAATAACAATAAACTGCACTGGAAATCTCAGTGCAATAAAACAAGAAAAAGATAGAAAACATATATATATATATATATACATATATATATGTAAGAAATGAAACTTCATCCATATTTAACACGAATATCCATGTAGAAAATTACAGGGAATCAGTAACCAGAAAGTGCTGAAACTAAGAAATGGTTGCAGCTAGTTTACAAGACAGCAGGTTAACACAAGAAATCTACACACATCTTTATGTCAAGGTGAAGAGCCACTGGAACTCTCAATAAAAACTTCAATGTCATTTGTGTGGCACCAGAAATGAGCAGTTAGGCAAGACATCAATCAAAACATATGGGGAATCTGTGTGAGAAAAACTACAAGAATCTCATGAAAGAATTAAAAGATATAAATAAACACATATGCCACACACATAGATAGAAATATCTGGTGTTAAGATGTCAGCTCATTTCTACTGGGTGTACAGTCTTGCTTTCAATGCCAGCCACAGGTCTAGCAAGTAATAACACTACTACCTGGTTTTGCTTGCTTGTTTTGTTTTGCTTTTTGCTTTTTAATTTTGATAAAGCATCTTCCTTTGTAGCCCTGGGCAGCCTAGAATTTGAAGTGGAAATTTCTGGTTTCTTTGGAAACTCAGTCATGTCACATGATGTTTGTCTGGAAGCTGTCTTGTGAGAGGATGTTTTGCTAAAGCAGATGCTTGAGAGGGTACAATGTTTGAAAAGAGGATAAGTAGAACCCCACAGACAATGAAAGGACGCTCTTGACTTGCTATGTTTTTCAACACTTTGATGGAATTCTCTAGTCATGCGATACTTCACTGGTCTTTGCTGGTCTTCATTTAATAGAGAGAAACACATGAAAGAACTCATGATATTCTGGCACATTCTTGTCACTTCCTTTGATTTGTGCTGATTCAGCAGACCCTTGCAGTTTCTGCTGGATTGAGCCACTGCTACTGATTCCTGTTTGGTGTTTGCTATTGGACTGGACTGCTGATATTCTGTCAATGAAGATTGGAGTTGCCACAAAGAACTACTTCCAAACAGGTCCAAAACTCCCTTTTCCTATAAACCTTCTTTTCCCCCACCTCTAGTTGATGGGCTAGAAGGGAGGTTGAAGTGTTGTAGAACCTAACTAAAGTAGGTTTGGAGAAAACTACAAGACTATAGGAATTCACTACATAGATGAGGCTGGTTTTAAGTTCACCAAGATCCGCCTGTCTCTATGTCTGAGTGCTAGAATTAAATGTGTGCAGTAACAAGCCTGGCAACCCTATCTGATTTTGAAACGCACACTGTCAGACTGATGAGAATAGACCAGTGAATCAATACAATAGGACGGAAAGTCTCGCAATAGAGCCACACAAACACAGCAGATAAGACTTTCTTAAGAGCAAAGGCAATTGAATCAGAACGATACCTTTTGTAACAAGCAGTGTTGGAACACATGACCGGTCACAATCAAACATAAGATATCTTCCACTATTCACAAAAATGAACTAAAGATCAATAATTTGCATTCACACTCAAAGGATATAATGAATATAAAACACAGATGACAACCCAAGTGACCCGTGATTTGGCTACCCTCAGTGCCCAAAGTACAATCCATGCAGGAACATATTAACAAATCCACCATGATACACAGCAAAAAATTCTGCTCTATGAAAGACACCATTAGACTAATGAACACAGGAGTCTTGGACTGGGAGAAAATCTTTGCAAAACTCTTATCAGACTCGGGGCTCAGATCTGAAATGTATGGAAACTCTTGTCAATGGTAATAAAACAAACAATCTAAACATAGCATGGCCAAGAGATTAGCACAGACAACTCACCAACAACATGCACAGAGGGGGCTAAGATCATGAATGGATTCTAGGCGTCATGTGTCATCACAGGACTACCAGCAGAACAGAGCCACATAACTCACTAACAAGAATGGAAAATCCACAATAGTGACCAAGGCTGAAAAGTTATTGAGTGACCACCATGCTCCTTTGCTGCTGGCAGAGTCAATTTTTAGGCACCCCAAAGGCATATTAATTAAAGAGGGAGTACTACAGAACATTTATTTATAAAAACAAGACAAGACAAGACAAAACAAAACAAAACAAAACGAAACAAAAAACAGAACAACAGGCTGAAGAGTCTGCTTCCTTGGTGCTGTTCCAGGGGACTGGAGTTTGCTTCCCAGCACCCATAATGGGTGGCTCACAGAAGGTTACAACTTCAGACCCAGGGAATCTGACAGCCTTTGCCTGTGTCTATGGACACCCACAGACATACGTGCGGATGGACACATACATACGTAAGTAAAATAAACTAAATCTTTAAACAAAAGAAACCAGAACAATAAGATTCTTTGTATTATTTTCTGTGTTGCTTTGCTCAAACTCTAGACAGAATCAGGCCATGGGAGGGCTTATTTGGGGGTCACAAGGGTTTATTTGGGTTCACAATGTAAGTGTGCCATTCAGCATAGTGAATGGCAGCAGGAGGGTAAGGCAGCTCAGCTGGTCACATTGTGCTCAGAGATCCACAGCAGAGAGCAACTGATGCTCGTACTCATCTATCTGCTTCTTCCATGCAGGAACGCCAGTCTATGCAATGGTGCCTCCCACAATTACAACTCTTCTTCCCTTCTCAACCCAATCTAGCAGCACAGTAATTCTACATCCCATCTGACTGGTAAGAATTTTCCCTCTCCTCTGCGTGCTCTTCTCCTCTACACGCTGCCAGGCAGCAGATCCTCCCCAGCTGCTGAAGTGACCCTTTCATCCTTGAGTCCAGGGGTGGAGGGAGGATGCCCATTGCCCTGGTGGATGCTTAGATGTGAGCCTAGTAGGTTCTTGGCACCAGGACTGGGGATTGAATATTGTAGTCTTGTGTTTCCCATTGGAAGGGAGGCTTTATTGACTTGGGATTGATATTATGATATATAATCATTATGAGGGCAGGAGTCCTAGGACATAGGTTTCCACTTTGAAAATAATAATAATACAAAAACGAAACGAAAGAAAACAAAACACAACACCCAAAAACGTGTTTAAGGCACCCACGTACACTCGACATTTCTGCTTTAAATGCCTCAGGGAGAAAGCTTGCAGAGCCACCTTTACTGTGGTCCAATATCCACCCTTACATCTGCTCCCATTTCCTGTCTGCTTTTTCTTTCCTTGCCAGGTGAATTTGCAGCTTCCTCATCCACATGAAGCACCCTGTGTTCTATTCTGTGCACCTAGTTTTGTGCTCAGAAGTTCACGATCTGGAGCCGACTCCTGGGCTTTGGCTTACAACTCTTACCCACAGAAATGTTTCCAGTGGGGAACCCCAGCATACCCAGCACAGACGCTGTGCCCTGCCTTTCTAGCCCCAGACCACAGTAATCCCTGTTTTAGCCCCCAGCTGTTCTGCACTAACCAGAGACTCTAACTCAGTTCCTGGCATCGTTCTGCCTGCAGAAGCCGAACACATGAGGTTGATAAGACAGAGATTTAGCAAGCCTTCGGGCCACTGCGCAGCTTAAAAGTTTTAGAGATCAATAGAAATTGTCAGATATTTGTGATGGCTTGGTGCATATAATAGTAATATTGACCCCTAAAGCGATAATTTCTCGTCTTGTTACTAGTTCACTGTAGACCATGCATAATCCAAACAAATGAGGCATCTGAGACTACCTCATGCCACTTCTTTCTCTTAGAGATGAAGAAACCACAACCCACAGCCCTCAAAGGACTGTCCTCAATATCACACAGGACAAGTGGAGACCATGGTTAGGTCCTAGATTTCTGAATTACATTCTCCTGTTCCTCAGTGCACTGTAGTGTCTGGTGGGGGGGGTGGAGATCAGAGTTTAGCTAATGGGCCAAGATATAGGCTGCAATTTGGTGTACTTAGCTGTCCCCAGGCCAGAGATGAGTGACTAGGAAGAAAGATATACTATAACTCATGCTTCCATGGTAAGCCAATACAGGGTGGGGGTTGCTGTAGTAGAGGAAAGAAACTGTGGCTTAGGCACATAAGCTATGGCCCAAGAACTTTGTCATTTACAGCCCTGAAAAATAGTCAATCTTGATGATGCTATGAACACAGTCAGATAGCACTAACTCCATGGCCTCTGCGCAATTCAGAGATGATGTTTTACAAATTAGAGGCACGGACATCAGAACGATTTTTGTTTGTTTTGGTGATTGGTTTATTAAGATGGGGTTTCTCTGTGTTGTCCCGGCTATCCTGTAATTCACTCTGTAGACCAGGCTGGCCTCAAACATCAGAAATCTGCCTGCCTTCACATCCCCAGTGCTGGGACTAAAGGCATGCATCACACCAATCCACTCATTAAAAAAAAAAAAAAAGCAAATGTTGATACTGGAAATATTCTTCATGTGCAAGTCGGCATATCACCAACTGACTTCCACACAAAGGTGTTCACTTCTCATGTGCTTGTCTCTCACTACCACGTGGACCTGTTGAACCCTGGACCTGCTGCAGGTGTAGCCCTGACAGCAGCCTGAGGTCCCGATACCTACACCAAATAGGAGATCTTCCCAGAGCTAAAGGCTCCATTCTCCTGCTGATCTCCACTAGGAGCTGCCTTCCTTGGTCCAAATTGTTAGAGAACCCATTTCTCTGGTACCAGGACCTAGGCAGTGAGGGCTAAGAGTGAGGTGAGATCAACCTAGTGCCCCTGCCAGTGATTGAAAGCATCCTGGCTACCTTCCTATTGCATAAGCCACATACTAACCAGCGCCTGCACTCACGGAGTGCCTGCTGTCTTATAGTCTAAGTCATGCATGCCCTGCTTCCTTCCTATCTCCCATGGCACAGGTCACATATTAACTATGTCTGCTTCCTTACTGTGCAAGATTTCCTATTTCTTCGGAAACCTTTATAAGTAGATACTCTGATTTGTTTCTTAGCTCTGAAACTCCCCTGTGTGATGCAGAGTTAAGGTGTTCATAAACCTCTTGCCCAAAGGACATTTTGACTTAGAGTTTCTCGCTCTATTCCACTTCCTTCTCCTTCCCCTCCCTAAAACCTACCATGAATGTGCTGAGAATTTTACTGAGTCTAGGGGAGGCACCCTGAATCCTTTCCTACTCCTCTTTTTCACACCATCACGGGATCTTAGTTACCCGACAGCTTCAGAGACTAAGTACTTGCTGCCTTGTGGACTCAGAGCCACAGTACCTTTTATGAGAGTAATCCTTCTGAGGCTAGGTAGTTATTCTTTTAAGCATTTAAAACAAACAAGAATGATAATGACTCCCAGATATGAAGCCTAGAGATAAACAAATTGGTTCTGTAGTACGTCTCAAGTATTGACATGGGAAGATTCTCTTGTAATGCCCATGGGTATCGAAGATGGAAATACAACACACTTAAAGGATGGTAAAAATGGGGGTTTCTGCTAAACTGATTGTACATTTACTCCTGTGTTTGTCCGGAGGTCCCATGTGTGAGTAAATTTCTACCCAAGTCCACTTAATAACCCTTAGGTTTAGGGAGCTAGGTATACAATTGGCCGGCTTAGAGAGTACCAACATTTGGTGTGGTAGGAAAAATAAATCATACTGGAACTATAATCATATACCCTTGCCTGGCTGGCTGAGGAGACTGCCTTGTTTATAAATCCTCATGTACCTAGCTTGATATAGTTTTCACCTATTCTTCCTAAGCCATCGAAGCTGTATGTTTTCACCACTTGTGTTGGGAACTTTATCCAATGCTTGCCAACAAACCCCATGTGCATCTTCCGTTCTGGTCCTTTATCCTAGCTAACAGGCAGGTAACTGACCCAGGAATGAAGGGAGAAGAAAGAAAGACCAAAGGGTTGATGGGTACTCACCCGTGCTGCTTTATCAAGCCAGGATAAGGCCAGATTATTTACAAAGCAAAGATCATTTCTCTTATCGGGTGCATGGAGGTTTAAATAGCATGGTGCTCTTGTCTTGGCAAGGGCCACTTGTCTGTGTGCCAGCATTGTGGAAAACGGAAAGAGAAACATTAATGAATCGAAGAAAGCAGCACATCAACACAGGGTAGATACCTTCTTCTGAAGTCTCTCAGTTGTCACTGGAACAGATTATATCTGTTACTGGCAGTGATGCCCATCTATCTGTAAGATACCCTGGAGATAACCCTTTCCTGGCAAGATCATGGACATAGGTGGCAGTACTTAGTTTTGGCAGTGTGTCTACAGAGGCTTGATATTGTCTTAGTACCCATGATGTATTTTATTCTGGGCTGGCTCAGGTACCTCTCCATGGACAGTGATTTTTAAAAGAGAATTTACTACAGTATACTTGGTTTGAAAATGCTCTATGATATTTATTGCTCTGTATGCTATTAAAATGTTTGTTTTTTTTAAAGTTGTACTTTTCTGGGTCCTCAAAGAGACAAAGAACAAGCCCATCTTCTCCCTCTCTCTATATCCCTACCCTCTGGAGTCTTGTACTCCATTCCCAATGTTGCTGCTTCACAAATGACTTGGGTCCCACATGATGGTCCACACTGCAAGAGGTCCAACTTTGGGTTCACTTTCTGCTTCTTCATTTGAGTCAGTCTGATTAAGAAAGCGATGGCAAGGTGCTGGCTCATGACAGATGCTATCAGGAGCTGTCTTCTTCATTATCTTTCCCACCTTCAAACTCTCCCTCCCAAGTACTCTGTCTGTCCCCCTCTCTCCCAAAAAGCAAGGGAAAGAGAGAACAGGGAGCCACAGCCACACCTTCCCCAGCTACACTTTCTCTGCCACTTAGGGGCATATAACAATAAAAATATATAAATAAAAGACTAACCTTCCGGCCAATCGCAGTTTAGCTACCCTGCAATTAAACAAATCCACAAACCGCAACACATATTTACATCTCATTAGCAGAAGCCAAATGCAACAACGGCATTAAAATTAAGAAATTAGACACAATTATCCTGTCGGCAACAGTGGGGGAAGCTGTCAAGGGCTGGTTTATTTATCAGTTTGTGCAGAGGTTCCGCGGCACCCTAATTGTGTGCTGCTATTTTTCACCCCCTCCTTCTCTTGCCTAAAAAAAATATAAGTCCTTGGCAGCTTCATGTCTCTGCAATGCTGCTGCCTTTAAGTGGACAGGCTTGACTAAGCAGCCCAGGAAGGGTCTTCTCTTCTGTGCACTATGTCCCCAAATAGCAGCCAGGCTCATAGAGCCATGCTGATTGGAAGTTAGGAAGGTCTGGGTGACCGTTGGATGGTCATGGTCCACAGGCTCCCTTGGAATATCTAGGGAGCCTCTCTATCACCAAGGGCACTCCTGCCTATGCATCAGTGTCATGGCCAGCTCACGTGGATGCGTCTACCGATGCTAACTACATTTTGGGAACACAATTTCCAACATTTCTGTAGGTGGCTCTTTCTGGAAATGGTATCTGGGTATTGCAGTCATGGTTGGTGAGTGGATTACTGAACACCTTCTTGTCAAAGCCCCTTGCTTTGTGTGATCTTGAGAAGATTCATGGTGTCTATGTTGTGACTTGCGGTCTGAGGGTGGTTAGGGCACTGAGAAGATTCAGACACATACTGTGCTGGAGCACTCTTCTGTTTGTACACTTGCCCTGTCTTCTATTCCATGTTTCCTCTTTGTTTCCTCCCTTGATCTTGTGTGTTGGAATTACCCAATATGGACTTTATCTAGTCTTGGACCCATGAATCCTTCAGTAATGAGTTAATGCCTCAGGATCTGTATGTCCCCATGATTTCCACACGGGGTGATGGCACTGTCCCCAATTCTGCACTCTGCTTCTAACTAGATGCTAGAAGCTATTTTGCCAACATTAGCCTGTAGAGTTCTGACCTTAGATGGTGATTGAAAGAGCTAGGGGAGAAAGGCTTGCCCGACCTTTCCTTACATGATGGGACCCTGACACCGTTGTCAGGAAATCTTCTGTACCCAGATGGCTCCCCCACTGTGTTCTGGGAAGAAGCTCAGGCTCAGGATTACAATATGGTGCTAGTTTAATGGTTGGCACTTAAATTATACATATTATTGATTGGGGTGAGGGGTTGTGCGGTAGAGAATGATGCTTGTGCCCTCTTTCTCTGAGTTGAATTGAGACTGTGTTTTATAGGTATGTGGGAATTAAGTGATTGCTGCCTATCCTCTGGTTCCCCATTGTAAAGTGTCACATCTCCAAGGTAGACTTTTCAGCTCAGTTCCAGAAATGGAGTCACTGTGACTAGTGGCCTTGGGTGTTTGTTGCTGTTTGAAGCTTCTCAGTCTTCCACCTTTCTAAGCTGGGAATTGCCCTAGAGTTTCTTCACACTCTAGATCAATGGATCATAAAGGATCTGGTAAACATCCTACCTTCTTTAGAAATTTGTGTTCAATCAATACTCACAAACACATTTCAAACCAAAGCTGAAATGAAGTAAGGTATCCATAAAGAAAAACATCCAATCTAGCATGCTTTAATGGTCGTTTAGGAGTTGGAAGTGGACCTTCATTGTATAAATAAATGCTAATGTTCCTCAGAGACTCAAGTTGAAACTTGAATGGCCACTGAAGCAGCATGCTGTGCAAGTATTTTCTGTTATGACTCACCTCTCATCTTACCATGAAATTATTCAATAACCTTTGATAATACTAATGAATGATGTCCATGGCATTTTACAAAGGACACTGAGACTTCTAACACACTACAAAAGCCCTCCCTTTATGTCAGAAAGCACACTGGTATGACATTATCTTCACAAAAAATTCACAGCTATTTAGTTGAGGTGTCCACAGCCCTGTCCATTCCTTTGCCAACTTTCTGTCCACCCATGGGCAGAGACAGTCTGATACAAGATATTCATTCAGACTGCAATAAAACCAGGAGCCAGAGTAAGGTGAATAAGCATCAAGATCTTAGTGATACTTGGAACTAGATTTTAGATAAGCTTTCTGACATAAAGTTCATTTTCTTCAGTAAAATTGGGTTGATTAAGACACCTGCCTTGTGGGGTTGTTGTATGCATTAAATGAGATTAAGAACTTAATGCATTTAAAGCGATAATTTTATGTAGTAAATGATTAAACATTTAGAGAAAAAATCACAGAGTTTTGTACAAAGATCAAAAAAGATAGAGGTGGAGCAAAGCCCCAGTCAGTCTTCTCAGGAGCAGCCAAGCTTGTACCAAGTCTTGGAGGATGAAGAAGCTGTCATTCTATGAATACAGAATGCAAACTGAAGCTTAGAACAGTCTTCAGTATGGCTTCTTTAGGTGTTGGGGGGAAAGGCTGCATGGCTATCCACATGAGAAGGAAGCTGGGCGAGAGATCAGTGGTGTCAGTAGAGAACTAGACCTAGTCAGTCTACCTGGCATGCAAGATGACAGATCTTTACTTAGCCAGCTCTGTGACCCATTCAGGATTGGAAAATTGGAGGTGATGTGGTGAGATTAGAGATTCCTGGACCTAATGGCAGATAAGTGTATGCTAAGAGGGAGATAAAGGCCAGCGTAATAGGTTGACTACAATGATCATGATGATGAAGTTGTGAGGAAGCAGAAACAAGATCTATGTGACTTAAAATATGTCTGTAAAACCATGGTCTTGGTTGGAAAGCTTATATTCAGGACGTGTGTGTGTGTGTGTGTGTATGTGTGTGTGTGTGTGTGTGTGTGTGTGTGTGTGTGTATTGGTATAAAGGCTGATATTAAAGTCTCTAGTTTGGGTAAATTGTGGATAAGACAACAAAAGAGAACTACTTTCATGTTGCTAAGTCTAATTCTGGTTCTGTTGGGCCCAGTTCATACAAAAGATGCCAAAGTGGCACATTCACCATTCATCTCCTCATCTTCTTCCCTCATCCAAGTATTCCAAGTGACCTAAGTTTACTAATAGAAGCTTTGAGAAGACATGGGATAAAATGATGCATAGCCATGTTGTTGGAATGCTAGAAAAATAAACACAAACAAAAAATGATAATCTATTCGGCAAGCTCCATCCCTTAAACCTGCATTTCAGCATCAACTGATCCTTCATACGTGTGGTTTCTACATCTACAGAGTTGACAAAGGCTGGCTCTAAAGTATTTTTCATTTGTGTGTGAACCAAATATGTACAGATGTCTTCTTGCCATTTGCTCCTAAAGAATACAGGGTAACACTGTTGGCCCAGCATTTACAGGGTATGAGATATTATAAACGACATAGAGATGATTTAAAATGCACAAGAGAACATGCAATGATGATGTGTAAAAACTAGCTATTTTAGATAAGGCATCCGAGCATCTGTGGATTTAGGAACTAGAGGGTACTAAGTGATGATAATTGCATAGTTTTCGAGCATATATGGAAAAGGCACATGAAGTTAGAAGGAAAACGTGGTGGGGGGATAGGAAAGTGATGGAAGGGGGAGGGAATGCAGGCAGATTTGATCGAAACACATAATTTGCATGTATAAACATTAAACAAAACAGTCAAAAAAGAGTTCCTCAAAATCTTTTTAAAAGCTTTTCAAAATACAAGAAAATTTAAATAGAGAGTAAGAAGGTCTTGGCCATACCTTCCTGACCGCAGCATACTGGATGATACAACCACAGACAGCAGAGATTCGTCAGAGCACTGTGATCTTGTATTGTTGACTTAGGTCGTTTGTAGCTACTTCAGTTCCTCTTGGACCAAGCGTTCATGTTCACTCCTCTAATCCTGCTACTTGAATTCTTCTGGATGGGTCAGATTGCCTTGTTTATTTATTTCCCTTTGTTTATAGCATCTTAATTTGATTTTTGTAATTGTTATAGATCTCATTTCATTTATCTTTTAGATTTGTGCCATGCCATACTGGTTTTAGAATTTTTGTGTTGCTTCCTGTCAGTTTTATGAATTATTCCCACCTTAGGTTTTGTTATTATTATCTATTCAAATACTACAAATTTTGAAATGCCACAAAGCACTGCTGCTGTTTAAATCTACAGCTGATGTTTGTTATTACTTGTTGAAATGGGCTCTCTTTTCGGTAATCATCATTTATTCCTGCAATTTGACATTTCTGTCTAGAATAATTTTTTTCCAGATTAAGTAATTCTCTTTAGTATCTATTATGGTTATCTATTATAGTTTAGGTTTTGTTTTATGTCTGTTGTTTTTCGCACTAGTATTTGCTTATATTTTGTTATTCAAAAACTTATTTTTTAAAAATTTCAAAGGCTTTTTAAAAAAAAACCTCTTTATTCATATAAGATTTGCATTCAAATCTCTTAGCACTTCAAAAATAGGCTAGCTTTTGGTTTTAATTCTTTCTTGAGAAGGTAGCTCTTCTTACTGTTCTGTTAAGGTAATTTCATTGTTTTGTTGACTCTCTCTCTCTCACACACACACACACAGAAAGAGAGAGAGAGAGAGAGAGAGAGAGAGAGAGAGAGAGAGAGAGAGAGAGAGAGAGAAATAGAGAGAGAGATGCATTTAAGAATTTAAGACAGGGTTCCTTTATGAAGTACATTCTGGTTTTGAACTGATGACCATCCTTCATCCTAAACTTCCATGAAGGTATTTTTCTTAAACTACTTGTTGTTTGGCAGAGGAACAATAGAAGACTAATGATTAAATGGGGTCAGGGACAGGGTAGAGGAGGGAATAAGGAGAGGGATAATTAACACTAAAGACCTTTTGAAAAGATCATATGGAAATTACTGCTGTAGAAACACTCTCAAATGTATATATACATACATATCAAAAGAGTCTAAACAGAGTTATGCTATAGCAAGCCAATGACGTCCGTGTTAGATAATGTAGGCTAACAAATAGGAAGCCTGCTACTAGGGATAGGTCACTTTTATTGGAATTGTTGACTATTGAGATCCCATAGCTCCTTCCTCCTCTCACCTCCCACATCATAGCTTTTGTTCTTGTTCTTGTTTCCCTCATGGGAAGACCCTGTTAATGAAGACACCACTTACTTGAGTCATAGAACATAGAGAAATCAAGCTAGCCTGCATCTTGAAGATTCATCCATACACTCTGAAGGATAGAAGTTGTTATGCATTTTACTGGAGGAGAAAGCTAATCTTATGTAATGTGAACTCTGCGAATTACAGTAACAACTGGCTTGGCAAGAGGTCATCCCTGATGCAGTAATGACACACATGTCAGGGAAGGAACCAACCCCGTTCTGATTGGGTTTAGGGCCCACTTTAAACCCATAGTTAGCCCTGTTATTGGGGCTAAGAACTTGTGGCTAGATAGGTCATAGACCCTAGATGGAACTGACTACTATTTCCCTGCTAAATGGCCAGAGTATTAAACCAACTTGTGCTTATTATACTCACTGACTAAAGCTCTCTCAATCCTTATCCCGGAAGCTTCTTTTACAGTAACTATTAACACAGAGACCCACAACAAGTCAAGGTACAGAGAATAAGGGACTTCTTATCTCTAAATGAGACATCTATATCACACATTCTCTTCCCAACTCATGAGGGTAACAGTGCAAGAAAGGGTATAAAAATGTAAGAGCCAAAAGCAATGGATACAAAAAAGTGAGGTTTTTGTTGTTGTTGTTGTTGTTGTTTTGTTTTTTCTTTGTTTTGTTTTTTTTTGACATAGCAGGACAATTGCAACCTTAAAACCCTAACAGTTGTCACAGCATAAACAAGATCTGTGCAAACTCAAGTTAGATAAAACCTGTCATGGAGAGTGGCTATAGACTTGAGGTCTCATGCTCTGCTAAGGAGATATTGGTAGTTTAAAGCTGCAGAGAGAGGTAGAGTCAGCTCTCTGTAAGGGTGTGGCAACTGGTAGGGTGACTGTACTCCAGGCGAAGACCATAAATCCAAGAGTTTATGGGCAGCCCAAATTGTAAACAACGAGACACAAAGTTGGGTAGGTAGGGAAGAGGGGATGGATCTGGGAGGAGTGGGTGTTGAAGATGCGAAAAATGTATTCTATAGCCTCCTCAAGGAATTGTTAAAAGATGAGAAGAGAAAAACTTTTTCAAAATAATTTTACCAAAATATGTTTGTCAGGGGGCTGTGGCTAGTTATCCTAATTTTGGTTCACTGAGATTCTTAAGTTTGTGCTGTTGTTTTTGATGAGCCCTGCGCTTTGACTACTGTCTCTACCACATTCTATTACTCCTGTCATCCTGGGGATCTAATTAAACACAGTTTGGAATCAGTGAATATGATCTACACAGTCCAGATCCCGGCAAACATTCAGCATTCTCCTCATTGGATTTAAGGGTTCCTCTTGTGAGGTGGGGCCTTAATGCAATCAGAAACTCCAATTTATGAGTATTTACAACTCAATAATTGAGATTTTCACTCCTTTATAGGCTCCAATTAAATATATTTGTCAAAATTTCCATATTTCGTTCTGTATTGGTAGTCTTTCAAAGGATTATTCATCTGCATATAAAAGCTTTTCCGGTTAACTTTACATTTCAAATTATTTGGTCTCTTTTTTTTTTTTCATTTTTAGTTTTCCTTTTATTGGTAGTATAACAGAACACCCACTTTAAGATGGTCCAGATATTGGGTTTAGTAAAACAAAATCTTAAAATGATTATTGCAAATCTGTTACAGGACTTTAAAAATGATTTGATTTCATTTTTTTATTTATGTGCATTTTCATAGGTGAAGGTGACCACAGAGGCCAGAGGACAGTGTTGGATCCCCTCAAGTTGCAGTTACAAGTAGTTGTGAACTGCTTGATGTGGGTTCTAGGAACCAAACTTGGATCTTCTAGAAAAACAGTCCACATCCCTAACCACTGAACCAGCTCTCTAGCTCCAGTGAAAGGACTTTTAATAATTCAAAAGAAAAAGCAGATAGAAACGGTCAGCAAAACAAGTGGAACCTGTAAACAAGGTCCAAAAAGGAATTCAGGACTAAATATTTGATAATTTAAGTGAAGATGTGTTTAATGAGTTAAACTACAGAGTTAAAAACAGATAGAATGAAGAGTAAATTTAGAAAAGAGGTCAATAAAATGATGTTTCAAGAGTACAGAGTAGTCTTGAAGATGGAATTGGGCAGAGAAAAAACAAATGGAAATTTAAAAAGAGAGAGAAAAAAAGATAGACTGACATGTGAGTCCCAGAAGAAATCATAACACAACCCCAAGGACATATCTGCTGAGTGCCTGCAAGCAGAAACCATTTGTGAGGTCTCAGAAATAGTGCCTCGGCCTCCTCCTATCTGCCCCCACATGGACCTGTAACTGGAGGGAGGGCTGAGAATCTTCCTGATGGGCAGATTCTCATCAGGAGCGATGAAGACCAAGAGGCAATTCATTTCAGCAACATTGAAAGAGCGGAAAGGCAAAGGTCAAATGAAACCAGCCCAGATCTTAACATTCAACAGAGATATTCCCCAGAAAGCACTACAAAAGCAAAGACATTTTTTGAAAGACATAGAACACCTATACCAAAAGAAATGCTTGAGGATTGGCTTCAGACTGAGGAGAATTCCAGGCCATATAAAAATGGAGATCCATAGGGGAATCAAGCAATGAGTAATAAACGTGTTAAATGTGAAGGCCAGTATAAAAACTGTTTTAATAATTTTCTTGTAGACAGATGACTTGTTCAAAGTACAAATAATATCGTAGGGTAGAAGATTTAATGTATTGAGGTAAAAGACTACCCATGGAACCTTCCAAGCGAAACACCACCCTTTGAAATAAAAAGTATTAAGGGTGAAGTGCCCAGGGTGAGTGACATGACAGTATTTCAATGTTGCATAAATCAGTCCATAATGTTTCCAGTATGTCGATAATCTTTTATATGAAGTTCTTGGGGTAGGAATATTTTGGATTTCAAAATTTTTCGTATGGATGAGATGTCTTGTGGATAGGACCCAAGTACAAATATGAAGCAGATTATATTTCATATGTACCTTATAAATAGAGCCTGGAGATAACTTTATATGCTATTTTAGTTTGCCTGTGTTTTAACTGCAGCTCAACATATGAAGTCGAGTGTGGGATTTTCTACCTGCTATATGACAGTGCTACCAAGTACTTTATATTTTGTAGCATTTTGGAGTTAGATTTTCTGATAATATCAACAACTATAACTGTAATAACAATAATGAGGAACATTATAACAATAATAATGCCTAGATTTAAAACACCCTAGGACAGCCGTTCTCAACCTGTGGCTCTTGACCACAGAGCTGGCAGATCAGATATCTTGCAGATCAGATATTTAGATTATGATGAATAACTGTAGCAGAATTACAGTGATCAAGTGGCAACAAAATAATTTGGGGGTGGTGGTCATCACAACACGAGGAACTGTATTAAAGGGTCGTAGCGTTAGTAAGGTTAAGAACCGCTGACTTAGGAGAAAAAGGGGACAAATGGAAACAAAGGCAAGATGCAAGGTTTAGACCTAACTCTGAGTTGACAGTCAGTGTGAATGGGCTATTGTAGCCAGAACAGTGGTTAGGCTAAATATAACACAAACCTCTCTCAAAACTACCCAGGAAACATGAATTTTAAATGTATGGAAGCACAGAGCCAAAGGAAGGGAAATCATGAAGTCAGCTCTTTTGTTCCCTGTGTTCACCTGCTCTGTCTTACAAGGCTGGGGTGCTCAGGGCTGTCCCTTAGAATCTTGACACCCAGGATGCTGAGGTTCCACAGCCAATGGGTATCCACCTGAGGAGGCAGCTGGCAGTGCTTCTAAGGCAGGCTCTTTTCGCCTCTGTGTGTTTTCTGTTGAACACAGAAGACCCTGTCCTTTTAGACGCTTAGGCCATGCCCTGGGCTGTATTCATATCTCTGAGCCCAGCCTGAAGCCACTGATAGAAGCCAGCTGATTGGCTAAGGTTTCTCAAACATGCAGCATTTGTCTTGTCCTGGTTAGGGAAGCGTGGTTTCTAGTGACCCTTTCCTTCAGTTGGTTTGTGGTGTACTTCTGAGACCAGAAATAAATATTCTGTCACCTCCACTCACCTGTTTGAGTTATTTTTTCTCTCTGGAATTTTAGACTTTAAAAACCCGATTTTGTCATTTGCCCAGCTGTTATGGCCTTCTATGCAAAAGTGGATGTTGGTGGCATCTGGTTGCCGTGCATCTTTCTGGTGAAGAGTTTTCCCTTTGCTTCTTTGTGAAAATGATGGACAGGACAGCTGGCACAGCCACTGTGTGGGGCTCTTTTGATATGTGTGTCTCATGAGGTACAAAGTGATGAACGGGGAGGGGTAAGGATGAGGGCTGGATGCTTTCACCTCATGAGTACAAGGTGAAGTGAATCTGTGAGAACGGGTCCATAAGACCCTTCCTAAAGTCCCCAGCACTGATTCCATATGCTACAGTTCATGAGCTATCCACAGAGCCAGACTGCCTGCGTGCCAGTTTCTGTAAGAGATTCACATTGCTAGAGAGGAAAATATACAGGTGGGAAGTGGGTCCCTTGTGTGGCTCTGGCATTTATTTGCTATGAGGAGATGGTTTGGGGGGAAAAGTATGTAAAACTAGTTATTAGAGTGAGAAAAAATACGCACGTTGGGACTGAGTGCTTTAAACAAAGCAGTTTTCAAGCTCTGTGAAGCCCATAAGGGACAATTAAAGTATAGATACTTCTGCTACTTAGTCTAGTGATCACCTCTTTTATTCTGAATAACTAGTCAGTGACAACATTCGCATCTCTGAATGAATAAACTCAAGGATTAAAACAGCTCCATTTCAGTGTCTTCCTTTCACCTCTAATTTATTAATAATTGGTCTTCTGTCTTTCGGTTAATTTGACTAAAGTTGATCAATTTTTTTCAAAGGACACACTATTTCCTTGACTCTTTGGATTGTTGTTTCATTTCTATTTTGTTGATTTCAGCCTTGTTTTGATGATCTCTTCCTTTCTACTTTTTGGGGGGTGGGGTGGGGTGTGCTACTTGTTCTTATCTTTCCATGGCTTTTAAAGGAGATGTTTTATTTAATTATTCGAGAATCTCATGCAATATAGTTTGAATATATTCACTCCTCTCCCTCCTCCTATTACTATTCTCCCTTTCCACCCAATTTTTGAGATATCCTCCTAATCCTCCCTTCACTTCCCTAATGGAGCCTAATTTGTGCCCCATCTACTCTTAGAAGGAGGGCCTGCCCTGCATGTGGTCAGCCTTCCAGGGGCTCACATCATTGAAGAAAACCGATTCTTCCCTTCCCAATAGCCATCAAATGCCAATAGCTGCTCACCTAGTCAGGAGGATTTATGTCCACGTTCCACTTTCTATGCTAGGGTTTTGGCTGGTGGGAGCTTGTGTAGGTCTTATGCATGCTGTGAGTTCATAGGTGAACACATCCTATTGTGTTTGGAACAGACCATTCTGTTATCTAATACCTCATTATTAGTACACTTAGAAAATTTCCCAGTAGGGCAACCTTCATTGTATCCCATAGATTTTGGTACATTGAGTTTTCATTTTCATCCAATTCTACAAAGTTTTTAATTTCGCTCTTGATTTCTTTCTTGCCCCAATTATCTATCATCCAACAGTGAATTGTTTTGTTTCTCTGCATTTCTGTGCTTTCTGTAGTTGCATTGTTGATCTCTAGCTTTATCCCATTGTATTCAGGTAGAATGTAGGACATGCTTTTCAATTTTCTTATAATTGTTAAGACTTGCTTTATGTCCTAATAGGTGGTCAATTTTGGAGAAACTTTGATTGGCTCCTAGGAAGAATATATCCTCTTTATTTTTCAGGTAGAAAGTTCTGTAGGTAATTTGTTACATATGTTTTATTTATGATATAACTCCAGGGTTTTGTTGTTTAGTTTTTTTTCCTTCCCAAATGACCTGTCAATATGTGGTTTCAGATCAGAAAAAATATACAGAATTGGGTGTCCCTTGTGTGTTCAGTGCATGTATGTTTAAGTTTGTAATATTCATACCACCCTCTCCCTGTGAGGCTCCAGGATCATTGCAACAGAGGGCTCAGAAAGATCATAACAGCCAAAGGTGGTGGGCGACCACAAGGAAACTGTGTTCTGGACACAGCAGGGCATTTGCTCATATGAACTCACAGTGGTTGTAATATTATTTTTACATGTCCTGAGCCAGTTCAAGCTTGACAAATCAATCAATCAATCAATCAATCAATCAGTCAATCAGTCAATCACACATGGAGAGGGAAAGTGGGCATGAAGCCCCACTGCACTCTATTGACAATTCATAACTGATAAGAGAGAGTCAGTTTCCTTTACAGTGTACTCCCGCACATTCAAGAACATATGAAGAGCACAAATAGAATGCGGTCAAAAGAATAAACAAACATCCAAACAAACAAGAGAACAGAATTCCAAAGTCGGGACTTTGAATTGTAAGAATATTAAAAAAAAACACTGAAGGTCCCTGAGGTTCGATGGAAAGTGCTTTGGGGACACAGAGTCACAGCTCTTTAGCACTGATCTGATTTGGACATCTATCAGGGCTGCCCATTGTTCCAGAGCATTTTCTTGTTCTTCTGAGAGTACGAATAGTGTGAGGGCATTGGCCTGTAGCCTGAATCAGAAGTGCCGAACTGAGCCCTTTCTCCAGAGATGTGTTAGTCTGTGGGTTTTGCCAATGAGGTATTGTTTAATTTCTCTAAAAAGACAAATTTTAGGAAGCTGTTCCCAGCCCAGACACAAACTGGACTTATTTTTTCCAAAGATTGTTTTACAGATCATAGCTTGGGCATCCTAAATGGCTCCCCAGGTAGCTCTACCACTGTTTAGGCTTATCCATACTTCCCATGGGGCCGGGAGAGGCAATTCAGGGCAGTTGGGTGGGAGGCTTAGCTGGCTCTGCCATTCAGCAGGCTTTGCCAGATGTCTTCCTGCATGGCTCAGCTGGAGGGCTGATCCTGAATGAGATGGGGCTATGGACAAAGCATCAACCTTTTCTTCAGTTTCTGAACTCAAGACAGAAGAGAAGCTAGGCAGCTGCCCCTGCCAAGTGCTTGTCCAACACTGCTCTGGCCACAATCCTCACCGAACCTTTTTGGGTATATAATGGCCAGCATGACTGTGGGTTTTCTTGCTGGTAATAAATTCTGCTGAGACCTGTGTTGTCTCTGTTCCTCTCTACCAAAGACCCTGCTGACCACCTTCTGTAGAAGCCCAATCAAGACTGAAGCCTGCAGTTTGATGCTCTTATCCATGTTTGCCTTAGATCTCACACATATTTAGAGCCTCAACTATGAATGGATGAGAGTGTGCCATCTGCTATCTGAGGGGGATTAGTTCTGGGACGTGAGGTCTCAAGAGCAGCAATATGTGTAAATGTTCGGCTGTCATGAAATTGACATCTAACCATGCTTATTAGTTGTGGGTTCTTTGGTTGGTGGTGGTGGTGGTGGTGGTGGTGGGTTTTTTATTATTTTATTTTGTCAACTTGAAATATGCTAGCATCATCCAGGAAGAGGGAACCTCAATTGAGAAAAGGCCTCCGTCATATTGGCCTGTGGGCATGTCCATGGGCTGGTTTCTGGATTAATGATTGATGTAGTGCTTTGGGCAGTGCCATTCTTGGACAGGTGGTCTTGGGTTGAGTAAGAAAGTCATGGGAAGCAAACAAAGTTAGTCATCCCCACGGTCTCTGCTTTAGTTCCTGCTTCCAGCTTCTTGCCTTGGTTTCTCTTGATGGTGGACTGTAATCTTCAAGCCAAATAAACCGTTTCCTCCCTTGAGCTGGTTTTGGTCAGTACTTTGTCACCACACAGAGAGCAACCAAAACATTACCTAAATACATCTTCCTGTAGACTTTAACTCACCTCTATGTGACATTCATTCATTCATTCATTCATTCATTCATTCATTCATTCATTCAGTCAGTCAGTCCTTGGTGTGTATGTACATCTGCATGCCAGAAGAGGGCATTAGATTCCATTATAAATGGTAGTGAACGCTGGGAATTGAACTCAGGACCTGTGGAAGAACAACCAGTGTTCTTAATCACTGAGCCTTCTCACCAGCCCTGCTCTGTATGACTTTTAATATCCAATTTCAATGCAAACAATGTATAAATAGTGTTTTTTACAGTTTTATACAGGAATGAAAGGCAAGGAATGAACGTCTGTGTATGTTCAGTATAGACACAGTCTTTTTTGACCTAAGGTGGGCTGACACTGAGACTATGGCAAACAGGGCAACAGGCTGGCAGTGCCAATAAACAGCTAATGGCCGATTTGCAACCTTTATGTTGAGTTAGCTACAGACAGTCTCTGAAGCATGGGTTTGATTTCATTTAAAAATGCATGTTAACTGACTTTAATCCAAGGCTACCGTGTATTGGCTCCTGCCCTCATCGGCCCATCAAAGTTCATGTTGTAGGAAAACCAAAGCTGACCATCCAGGGCTACAATCACAACATGAAGGAGGCCATACTGGGAGCTGATATTGTTTCTTGGGAGGGTGAGGCCCTGCTTTTATCTCATCCACCCTTGGGTCTGCAGTAAAAGACTGAAAACCTCCCCAAAGCAGCTTCCTGAGGACACACAGTACAGAGTCATGAGAGGTTTTCTGGGGAGAGACCTCCCCCTCCAGACATTTTGTTCTGTTTCTCTCCTGTGAAACCTTCTCTTTATTCAATCTGCTGATTGTTTTCTCTAAATTTTCTCTCTTGCTAATTGCCCAGAGAACATTTAATTCTATACAGCATGCCTTAATAAATGTCTGTCTACATTTTGCATTCTGCATTAGGAGCCAGACCTGTAGTGGCGGAGAAGATAGCAGTGAAGCCCTGCTGAAGGGAGTCAAGCTGTCCTCAGGCACACAGCAAGCACTAGGGAGCCTCAATGTATCGAGCTTCTGCTCCAATTGGGTTAGAGTGTAGGTTTCTGGCAGGTCACTGGATGGCCCTGGCTCTGCTTGTACTTCTGGTGCACTTGAGTGATGGGGATTTCATAGTTCTGACCCTGCAATGTCTGATGGATAATTTGTACCTCTCCCCGTTCTTTCTAGGCCTACAAATATGGCTGTTGTTATATCAGCCAACTATGAAAGGAGAGTTCCTGTCTCCCAAACTTCTTACATTTAAATCCTATGGGATGATATGAAGCTGGGGCCTTTAGGAGGTGTTAATTCATGAGCATGAAGCTATCATGAATAGAATGAATAGAATTGGCACCCTTATGAAAGATGGTCCCAGATAAATTCCTAGCCCCTTGCATTGAGGGAGAACACAGAAATATAGCCATCTGTGAAGCAGAGGGTGGACTTCAAATCAGCAAACTCCATTATCTTGGACTTTTCCCACCTTCAAAACCATGAGAAATAAATTCTAGCTGCTTATCAGCCACTCAGTGTCCAGTTCAGTTTTTGGTTGAAGTCCAGATGACCCATAACAGTGCCTGACAAGTGTCCTCTGAGGTAGGCAAAACAGGTGTCATCTCTCTGTCAAAGAAGAGCTAATTGAGACTCAGGAATAAAGTGACTTGTCAAAATTAATAGAGGGCCTGAAGCTCTCCCATTAACAGAGATAAATCAATTGTGTCATGCCCAGAGAATAGTATTCCTTGCACTAGTATGCAAGAATGTGACTAACCCTGACAGTGTGCTGAGCGGGATGAGGTCCAAGTGTGAGGATATTATGGCTTCCACTGAACATACCCACCTTCCCCAGCACTGAGTGCCCAGCAGCTGTGGGGGCCTTGGTGAGGCCTCCTCTGGATCCTGGCTAAGGAACTGTTTCAAAGGATATTTCTTGGCTCAGAAGAAAGGAGGGGTGGCCAGCTCTGCTGGGAAAAGGGGGACCAGTATTGAGGACAACAAATTAAACCTAATTCAATCTATGGAAATATTTGATTACACCAAATGCAATTTATTATGCAAAGTTGCCCTTTCCAACAAATGGAAGTCAAGCGCTGATGGTAACAGAAGGTCTTTCAACAGGCAAACAAACCCAGCAGGGAGCCAACTCACAGCAGCACATAGGCAGACTAGGGGACAGTGCTACCCTGAAAGTCAGAACACAGAGGGTGTCCTTCCCCATCCCTTGTCATTCCATCCAGCTCCCATAACACGACCACCAATCATTCTTCTTATGCCAGAATTCTAACCCATACAAAGTTACCATCCCGAATCTTCTATGACTCTCTATGAGATTTGAACAATTCTGAGTGTGAACCAATTTTCCCACTAGGCTTGCATTTGTGGTTTTGAAGAGTTTTCCTGTTCCCACTCCTGAAGGATCCTGACAAGATGGCTGAGAAGTTAGAAGGTAGAGCCAGCACACGTTCTGGTTCTTGCCAGATGACATCAAAAGACACAGTATCCTGCCTAAGCCAGCAGACGTGGAGCTGACACTTGAAGCCAGCCCCTCAGCTCTGAGGCAGTGCAGCTCTCTACTTGTTCAGTGCTACTTCACTGCCCTTGAGCATGGGGACTCCTGTGAGTCTCCGGTTTCATCACTAGGAAGAGAGGAGCACCTGTTTCTGAGTCAGAAGAAGGCAGGTCTCAGAAGCAGGAAACAGAACCTATCATTCCCTCATTATGAGACCCAAGGTAGTTCAAATATCCTTCATGAGCTGGGAATGTCTGCATGAGCATGTCTGCAATCTTAACACTTGGGAGACTGAGGCATGCAGATGCCATATGTTCCAGGCTATCTGGGGCTACATAACAAGTCCTTGTCTCAAAAACAAGGGTGTCTGCCTAGTACGCATAAGGCCATGGGCTCGATCTCCCTTGCATAAACCAGGCATGGCAGCTCATAGACATGATCCTGTCACTCAGGAGATAGAGGCAGGAGAATAAGGAATTCCAGATCATCTTGAGCAATATACTGTTCAAAACAGCTAGAAACACATGAAATCCCTTCTCAAAACAAACAAACAAACAAACAAACAAATAAACACACAAAAAGCAAACAAGCAAACAAGCAAAATCCCCCAACAAATATCTACCTATTAGTTTTGAACAGGATCAAGTACTATATATATTTTTATAACACCACATTATCAAACTCTGTAAGCCATTGCTTGAAGTCTGATATGTAGGTCAGGAACCCTGGCTTCTGCCTAGGAGGGGCTGTGATTAGCTCCAAGTCAGAAAATATGTTATTTTCCGGGATGGTTCTTTATCTGTACACAAGAGGCTGGTGCTAGGCATTCTGGGAAGGGTTCATGGGCTTTTATTGATTATGTCCTCTTCTTTCCTATAGAAAGGTGAGACGGGGCCTGAAGATTGACAGCTTGTAAAAGGGAAGGAACAACATGGAGGAAGGAAAATAGGAGGACTCACTTGGAGAAAGTTCAGGTTATGGGTTTTACTTCTTCTGTAAGAATTTGTCAGGTTGGTCTATTCAGCTGAGCAGGTGGGACACCCTCCTGGGACAGCTGGCCCTGAGGACCACTCTCAGAGTTCGTGTAGAGATACCTTTTATTTACTAATTTAAAAAGAAATGTGAGGGTCAGAGAGGTTTGTTGATTTGAGCAGAGTCACAGAGCAGTTTAATGGAGAACCATGGTTTATTGCAAGGTGACTCAACATCTGGTCAAGTGATGCCCTGTGCCACAAAACCCCCTCCCGCATCCCAGCATGAGATACCTTATTACTGAAAGGAGTGAGCTGTGAAATTATTAGAAGAGCTGCCCTAATGCTGTAGTGTCAGACCTGGAGTCTTTGGAAGATTTCCTGGGTAATGCTCTCCAAAGTCAAGTTCAATGCCAGCCCTCAACATTTCTCACAATGTCTCTTCTACCCAGCCTTCTATGATGTACACACTTATTAACCTAAAAAACCTGAAGCAGGAAAGTCTCACTCCCATAACTACTGTGGGACATGTCCAGCCCCAAGTCTAGACCATGAGAGAAAGCATCTCGCCCAGAAATAGAGTTGAGCTAAGTGAGTCAAGGAAGGGAAAGGAGGGAGGACTCCTCTCCAGCTGGGAACCTGGTTCCATCCAGAGTTGGTATCTGTTCTACATCTCCATGACTGATGCTTACTGGTTGGTTTGTCATCTGATGGTCATTCGTTCTATTTTTTGTTATTACATCCTTTCTGTCTTTCACTCAGGTGGTCATGCTGTGTTTTCATTGCATAGAAGCAGTGGCCTGAATTTTCACAGAAGTTAATTATTTCAAGTGTTTGAGTGAGATAATTCAAACCCATTGTTTGGGTGTCCTGGTCAATCCTGTCTCCAACTGAGGGTTTTGTGGCTGTCTTGTTTGTAGAATCCCAGAAAGCAGGAGAGGCTGGGGAAAGAAGATGAGCTATGCCAAGAGGCCTCTTGTGTCCTAGAGGAATGCAGGTCTGTGTTGGCGATAGAGGTCTGTGGTGGGGATGGAGGTCTGTGGTGGGGATGGAAGTTAGATTAATTAGGGAGGCAGCCACGGCTGGTGGTGCTGGTGATGGAGAACTTGGGGCAGTGGTTTCAGAGGCAGCAGGCATGGTCTGAGTGAACAGACATACACAAGTGTCAGGTTGGTCTGTGGTTTGAACAAGGGAGGCCATCTTCCTCAGTTAGAATGGTGTGGGTTCTAGTGTACCTACAGGCAAACTATTAGACCTATTTTAAACTAGGGCTTCTCAGCAAAACAGGCCAGACTGATGTTATTCTTAGACAGTCTCTTGGGTTTCTGCAGGCATCAAAAAGTAGGAGGGAATTCTACAGCTACTGCTGAGTTTCTGGCATCATTTGTCATGCATAGGCTGTGTGACATTCTCCAAAGTGCTCCACCTCTCTGAACCCGCATTATTATTTATCACAGAGATCTTGATGTCTTAGATGACTGTGAAGATCAAATGGACTCAGGTGCTGAAAGCTAATGAACCCAGCTGGGAGCTAACCTTAATATCTCAACCGAATTTTTCAAAGGATCAACCCAAAAGTTAATTCTTTGATATCGTGTATTAAAAAACATCTGCACTTTCAGTACTTACCCTCTGAGATGTTCTTTCTCTCACCAAAGCCAGGGATTCAGGGAGCGAAGAGCAGAGCAGCCTCATGAGCCCAGTCGAAGCAGCCTTTCACATCCCTTTCATATGGGACATGCTCAAACACAGCTGCTGGCCAGGCACGGGAATGGAGCTGAAGCACAGCACAGCTTTCCCATGATATACACAGGAGGCAGAAGGAGCCAAGAGCAGCAGCTCAGCCTTTACCCACACCTAAGGAGGTTACCAGCCCAGATGGGAATCAGGGACACATGGCACTTTTGTTGAAGAGGAAAAAACATAGGGAAAAGCACATTATGTACTAGCTCGCTCGCTCGCTCGCTCACTCACTCACTCACTCACTCACTCACTCACTCACTCACTCACTCACTCATGCAGAAACTGCCGACCAAGACATGCTGTGTATAGGGCTGGTTATAGGAAAGTGATGCTAGAATAAAATTATCTCTTTTGTGTTTCCTGGCAAAGCTGCTTTTATGTTGAAGAAGTGTGCTGGTCAAATATGGAACAGAGGATACTGCCCCCAATCTCATGGATATGGTGTTATATTCATTTCATCTCCAAATTCCCAAACTGGTCTCTGTTAAAGATGACTAAAGGGAGCCAGGAGGACCTCAGATGGTGTTTGCTGTGACTGTGGTCTGTGCATTCACAAAGTGTTGCTAAGTGTTTCACAAAGTATGGTGTCCCCTAGGATGCTGCTGACTTCCAGGGATTCAAGGAGTCATTCTGCAAGTCCTGAGGGGCTGGCCAGGGACATTCGGAAGGGAAAGCTCCTCAATGAAATTTTGGATTTCTACTGAACCTGGTAGCATTTGTTTTAAGGAATCTCATCTCCAGAAACCACAACTGAAGTCCATGCCAGCATGAGGGCTTTATGCCAGTTCCACCCTTGCCCTGGGAAACTCCCATCGCAGCAAGGATGTAGACATTAATAGCAGCAAGCTGGTCAGATCTTGGTGATGAAGAGGGATAAGGACATTATTACCCCAGCCCATGAGCCCCATGGCACAGCTTAATCCTACCTCCCCTACCCAGGGCTTTCGGCTTTATACAGACTATGTAGAGTTAACTGTGACTCTATGTAGAGTTAACTGTGACTCTTGCTCAAGTCACTCAATGTGAAGTAAGAGTGACAAACAAGCCTCGGTGGGGAGGGGAGGAACTTAGTGGAATAGAAGCTTGTTTTCACTTCACAGAACTGGAAATGTCAGCCCAGGTGAAGGAATCTGAGAATCTTGTTCCCAGTGCTGATGCACAACAAAGAGGGTCAAACAATAATCTAGACATCCAGAGGCTGCACATCTCACTCCCCACCAGGTAAGAAGGTAGCCCTCCTTTTCTATTAATGCTTTTCATTCTACTTATAACTATGAAAAATTAGCTAGGAAAACACCACACACATGATCACACCTCTGGAACAGTTTTAGAACAGGCAGCCAAGTCGCATGTATAGATGAATCTCTGAAGCACTAGATTGGGACTGTTCCTCAGTGGGTTGGGCGATATGGAGGAGCATCTTTGTGCTTCCTAGGGTGATGGAGGCCAATCTGTGTGCCTTCCTCACAACTGCAGAGCAGTCTCCAGGGCAGCGCCAATCCTTCCTCCTGATGTTGCTTGTTCTCCGGTGCCTGATGAAAGATACAGACGTTGTCATGGACTTTTGTTGTTGGCACTGACAGAGAGCAGACATCAGGAGAATACTCTTGGTGCCTGAAGGTTTGAGCTCTATCCTTGCTTGGTTCTGTGTTGTCTAAGCACCAAGCCATGGGATGGGCTCAGCCTACTTTCTTTTGTCCAGAAAGTTTGTGAACACCAGGAAAAACTAGACAGTAGAATTCCTCAAAAGTGCTGCTAGTGTCTTTCATTTTTTTAGAAACCACCTGTGTATTTGTGATATATTCAGATCCTAGGGCCTCTCAAAACCTTCCACCTTGCCTCCCACCCCACCATTCCATTACTGCAGGTATTGACTGACAACTCACACACAGAGCTCTTCAGGCGAGTCATCTGCATACAGGGTAGGAAAGCAATGTCTTCCAGCAATGACTGACGTGCAGTGTCTTAAATACAAGCCCTGGAACCAGTGATTATAAAGGCTAAGTAAAAAAGTCTCTGATGAAGGTTAGTGTTTAGGTGGTGGCCACAGACTATTTCAATGACCTTGTTTGGCCTTATTTATAATATCCAGAAGCTGGAAAGAACCCAGATGTCCTTTAACAGAAGAATGGATACAGAAAAGTGTAGTACATTTACACGATGGAGTACTACTCAGCTCTTAAAAACAATGACTTTGTGAACTTCTTAGGCAGATGGATGGAACTTGAAAATATCATCCTGAGTGAGGTAACCCAGTCACAAAAGAGCACACATGGTATGCACTCACCAATTAGCAGATATTAGCCCAAAAGCTCTGAATACCCAAGATACAATTCACAAACCACATAAAGAAGGAAGACCAAAGTGTGGATGCTTCAGACCTTCTTAGAAGGGGGAATAAAATACTCCCAGGAGAAAATACAGAGACAAAGGGTGGAGCAGAGCCTGAAAGGCCATCTAGAGTCTGCCCCATCTGGGGATCCAGCCCAGGTACAGCCAGCAAACCCAGACAATATTGTGGATGCCAAGGAGTGCATGCTGACAGGAGCCTTTAAAATGAGAGAAGTGATCCATGCTCTGGTTAGAGGGTGCCATGGGGCAGTAGAAGGGTCCCAGCTTTGACATGAGAAGGGCCTGACCTGTGGATGAGCTGGTTTGAAGATGGAAGAATAAAGAATGTGGGTGGCCTGTAGATGCTGGAATGGCAAGTGGTGGGTTTGACCCCAGTGCCTTTGGAAATGGTATAGGACATAGTGCACCCCGACACCTATGCTGACTCCTGGATTACTGAACTGTTAAACAACAAATCTGCACTTTCCCACTATCACATACATGGAGCTTTTCTATAACCGGGATAGGAGAAGATAGACCTAAAATGTGTGGCCAAGAATATTTTATTTATAAGCTTTTTGTTTTAGAAGCCTTTATTTCATAGTGTTGTTTTAGTTTCACACACAAAACAATTGAATAGAAAGTACAAGATTTCCCATGTGTCCCTATCCCTACTTGCAGAGCTCCTCCACCTTCCACACCCCCTGAGTGGCTCAGTTATTTCAGCTGAAGAATCTCTTTTGAGTCCTCATTTTCATCCAGAGCTGGAAGTTCACCTTAGGGCTCACCTGAGGGATGTGCATTTCACGATTCTGGACAAATGTTTAAAGACTCACAGTACTCTCATATTCAATTTTGATAGCCGTGGTTTCTCTGTGTGCTAGCATAATGGCTAGGTTAGACACTCTTGAGAACAGCTTCAGGCCACTGAGGAATGGAGAATTTCACCTGTTTATTCTGGGAACAGGAACAGCTTTCAAAGTCATTGGTACTCATTGTCTTGCTGATCTAGAGAGATCCAGATCATCCATTTCTGTCCTCAAGCACACAGACGGTGTTAAGTGGTGTAAGCGCAGCACAGGCTGAACTGCAATGCATTCAATGATTTGCTTGTGGATCCATTCATCAGGATTAATTCAGTGCAGCTGGCTACTTGAATGGCCGGGGCTTAGTGTGGGCGAAGGTGCGAACACACAAAAGCAGAGAGATGTTGTCCCAGAAATTAAGGAGTTCACAAACCCAGTACCAGACAAGGAAGGTAGCACAATTGTTGTACAGATTTGGATCTAATTAAGCAATATCTCCGTGGGGGAGGTGAGGAAGTTCAGAGAATGGTGAATGGAGCTTCTAGATGCAGTGGGGGTTTGCAAGTAAAGAAATGAAGGGAGGCAAACAGAGATGGGTGCTGACGAGCAGCCTGCGACTCGAGACACCAGCTAGAGACTGGCGAGCTCCTTCAACCTCGATGCCTGCCAGAGACTAATGCCAGCGAGCAGCCTGCAACCCAATTGTGTAGATGCTTTCTCAAAGCCAGACTTCAACTTTCCCAGATGAAGTGAGATGTTCACTTGTCTAGCTTCTCTTTGGACCAGGGCCTGGCTTCACCACTCAACCCTATCAACAAGAATGACATGGAAACAGATGGAGAGTTTGGTGGAAGGTGTTGCTTTTTTATAAGCCTGAGGTGGGGAAGGCATTGTCATTCCTGGATTCTGGGACTTTGAGCACACAGGCATGCATGCACGCATGTGTGCCATGCACACACACACACACACACACACACACACACACACACACACACACACACACACACAGTAGTTGTCTTCAGACACATCAGAAGAGAGCACTGGATCTTATTACAGATGGTTTTGAGTCATCATGTAGTTCTGGGAATTGAACTCAGGATCTCTGGAGGAACAGTTAGTGATCTTAACTACTGAGCCTTTGCTCCAGCCCTAAGCCAGTATAGTTTTTAAGGTGGGAAGAGTTTCGGCAAACACCAAGAAAGGTAACTCCCATCTCCCAGGGCTGTGGTGTAGTGCACGGTATGGGAACCTATGCTTCTTCCCATCTTCTCCATCTACCTGGCCTCATGCCTGTGTCTTGTGCCTGATGACTCACAGGCAGTGACTGTCCATGGAGTTTTTGTCACTTTCAGTGTGGCAGGTGGAAAGGTGAGACAATGAGGGCAGGTTTGTTAGGACTCCATGCAACACACTAGATTTATGTGTCATCACTTAACTCACGGTGGTGCTACATGGCTGGCGACGTGGTAGAACGAAGTCCAAATGCTCTTACCAAGGCCCTGTTTCATGCATAGCCCCTGTGCCTGGTTGGTGAGAGTGTATAAAAACCACCGCTGCCTCAGCTTCCTTGCTGCTACTTCCTCACACCATGAGGAGAAGCAAGAAGCATGAGCACTTGCAGCCATGAACCAGTCTTCCTGAGTCTTAGTAGATATGAGCTCATGCCTATCATATGGTCAAGAAGTGGAGAATGATCTAGTCCACCAAGGAAACGCTCTCTCTGTTTCTGTCTCCCTCCCCTCTCTCTTCATTACCTTTATAGTTTTTCCTTGGTCCCTGAAATAAATGAGGCAGAGAAGCAAATGAGTAGAAACTAAGTCTTGATGAGGGCTGAGGACAGTTTGGGAGGAATTCTGCGACTGACAATCTCAACCCCAAGTTATAGTGCAAAGGCCAAAGAGGGTCATGCCTCTGTACCCAGTACCCCTTCACTCTCCTTTGTAGCTGCTTAAACGGAGCATCTGCAAGAAAAGTCTGGTGACTTCTGTGAGTTGAATTGGGACGGTTGAGGATGAGAAGGTGGCCTTCCCCACAGCCTGGACTACACCCACATCCTAGAGAGAAGGGGGTAATGTAAGTCAATAATGTCCACAAGTCTAGAACTCCCTCTGTTCTATTTCCTTCTTAGGTCTATAAGAAGATCTCAAAGCAACCCAGGGATTTCTAAAGCATCCACCAACGAGCAACTCTGCATCCTGTTGATTCACTCATTCGACAATGTTACTCTTGCCTAGGTACCCAGAATTCCCCCTGCTACTGCCATTTCTGCTCTTTAGGTATTTCTCCTAACCTTTATTCCTCATGAAACCATATATTTCTCTGCTGCCAATGTCTCATGCTTAGAGAGAGCTATTTCTGCTTGCTGTTGTCCCCATGGTGGTGACTCTCTACCAGCTGCCACCATTCCTGCAGAACCGCCTGACCATAGCCCTGGTCAGGTGGAGGACCTTTGAAACTATGTCTACCTCCCTGGAATCCTTAACACCCCTTGGCTCTACCACCTTGACAAAGCTCAATTCAAAGTTCTTAGGCCATATTTTAATTTTCACCTTTGTGCTCTCAGGAAAAATCCCATTCACAAGGGTTTCGGGTGGGATGGGGGAGGGAACTGCAGAGCTCAGTGTCATCACTTGCTGTTACTTTCCATAGGAAAATAGGAAGCATAAGCAGAAAGGAGAGCAGAGCTATAACATGTGCTTGGAGGACACTTGGATGTCTTACTGCGTCAGAGATTGTTTCAGTGACCAGAATTCTTCTGCTATTACTTGGTACACAGAAAGTGTGCCACTGATTCCCAAACAGGAGAGGCCTGAGAAGTCAGAGTTGAAGAACGAGCAGTAAGGAACGCTCACACCATGCTCTGCCATGCTGGCGTGGGTGCAGTTAATCCTGCCAGCAGGGCCAGCACAGTGTCTTCATCACTTCTATGGTGCCAAAGCCTGGGCCAGGGGAGCCATAGATCCCACCTCAGGTATAGCGCTAATGACCTAGAAAAGGGCAAGATCTGACTCCAGAGAGTCCCTTGAAGCATACAGGATGCTGTACCACTGTGGGGACAGTTATGGCATCTCCTCAGTCTGGGTCACTGAGAAGCTAACTCTTAATGATCCCCTGGTACCTCTGATTACTTTCTTTTAGTGGAGAGGTTTAGGCATGGAGGAAGCTGTCCTAGTGACAAAAACTAAGGACTGAAGATACACTCCGTCTGAAAATGGTCCCCCTAATTCTCCATCCCAGAGCTTTAGGGTCCTGTCCTGGGGTCAAATTGGCAGAAGCCCTGGTTGGAGGTGAGAGGCAGAGCACAGATACAGATGAACAGACTGGCAGAGTTAAAAATGCAGTAGAGACCAGATGAACAGGATATGTAGCCCCTGACAGACAGAACAGGAAGCAGGGACACCACATGGGGCACTATGATATGAGGTGCCAGGAAAATAAAGTTTGATATTTTAATGCCTGACATCTTAGTCCTTGAAAGGTTAAGGCAAGTGGATTTCCATGAGTTGGAGGCCAGCCAGGGCTACGCGGTAAGTAAGCCAGCCTGGGAATAAATCCCTGTCTTAACAAAAGCAAAATGAAACAAAGACAAGTGGTGTTGTTTGAGGATCAGTTCCATACTCGACTTCTGAAGACATGTTCTGACACTGTGAGGCCTAGGGACAGCAGAGAGATCAGCTTGACTGACAGGGGTTGAGGGCTTATAGAGTCTGGGGAAAGGAGAACTGTGTGCTCTGTGGTTGCTTCCTGTCCTCTCTGAGCTGTAGTCTTGGCACAGCATGGAGGTACCATTCCAGGAAATAAAAATTCTGTGTCCTGGGGATTTAGCTCAGTGGTAGAGCGCTTGCCTAGGAAGCGCAAGGCCCTGGGTTCGGTCCCCAGCTCCAAAAAAAAAGAACCAAAAAAAAAAAAAATTCTGTGTCCTTAGCTTGGCGTTGTCCAAATTGTGGCCCAGCCTATTCTACTCAACTGGTGAAAGGCCTATTGTGTTGAACTGAGATCTTGGGTAAATGCAGTGACTAATATGTACTGACTTGGTTGGTCACTATGGTATCCAGGCAATTAGTCAAGCATTGCTCTGGGTGTATCTCTGGAGTGTCTCTGAGTGCATTGAGATCTAAAGATATGAAAATCAGCTTGCTCTACCCATGGGGGGTAGGTCTCCTGATATCAGTTGAAGGCTACATTAGAAGCAAACATAAGGTGGACCTTCCCCAGCAGGAAGACATGCTGTCAGCAGATAATCCAGAACTTCTGTCTACAGCTGCCACAGACTTGGGACTTTTCCATATTCACAAACCGGAAAGCCAGTTCTCTAGTCTTTACAGTGCATCTCTCTTTAAATATGGAGTCATTGCTGTTGTGTGTCTCTGGAGATCCCTGGTTCAAACAGAGGTCGCACTTCCCTGTTTAAGAATTTGTGCCTGCCATTGTGGGCTTGCTCAGGGAACCCCAGCACAGGAAATGAAATTTAGGTGGAACTAATGCTTCCAAAGTGAGACTGGACGCTCTGAGAGTGCTTTATACTTTCCCCAGCGATGGGCTGCTGTTCTTGGGACATTTTTGGCTCCATGCCTCCCATCAGCTTGAACCCCCACCTGGCCTGCTAGGGTTCTACAAGACAGCCACCCCACTTAGATATCCTACTGCATTTCTGTATGGACCCAATCACATATGTGTTTCAATTAAGAGAGAAATTAAAAGCTGTTTGATTGTGTGTGTGTGTGTGTGTGTGTGTGTGTGTGTGCATATGCATTTTGCACCATTAGTATTAATGAGTACTAATGAGTGTGCTAGGGCACACACACACACACACACACACACACACACACACACACACACACAAATACACACACACACACACACAGACCAGAGTAGGATGTCAGGTGTCTTCTAGTGCTCTTTGCCTTACCATCCTGAGACAGGCCCTCTTAGATGGCCATCTGGCTTGGCTGACCTGAAAGCTCTTGGAAGCTGCGTGTCTCTACCGCTCTTATTCTAGGACTAAGGACACATGCAAGAATTCCCAAGTTTTTATGGAGGTGTCAGGGATTAGAGCTCGGATTTGTATATTTACAGAGGAAGCACTCTTACCAACTGGGCCATTCTCCCAGCCACCATATATTAATTTCTAATGTTCTATTCAAATGGCTCTCTATTCTTTTTTTTTATCTATACCCCTTGGGCTTATAGCAGCCTTGACAGAGTTCACATCTGGCCTTAATGGTTGTCTCATTTCATCTGGAGAGAGAAAACACAAAGTAAATTCACAAACTCAGAAAATGGTTGAACCCTTTTCTACACATTGCAGGGGGACACGGAGAGCTTGAGCCCAACCATGAGCCCCACTGGTTGCTTTATCAGGAATTATTCTCTTGTCTTGGTACACGGTAGAATAACTTTTTCTAATACTTGAACTAGTATCGACATGACCAACACCCTGAACAATGATGCTCACAGATCTCTGGAATCATGAGGCTCTGAGGTGTGCCCCTGAACTGGGGAAGCTCTTCTGTTTATTTCGTCTAGTCATGTTCCATTCTGGTCTCACATTGTCTGCCATCTAGCCACTGCAGGGATCAGCAGTGCTCTCTCATATGTTCTGAGAAGTAGGGGGAGCCTTGGCCAGCTCGAGTATGCTGGAAAGTGATATTTACTCAAAAGGTAAAAGGCATTACACAAAAGAAGTGAAAATAGGTTTTCCCCAGGAAATATAATGTAAGAAGCTAACTTTACCCCAGTGTGTGCATGAGATCTCTAGTCTGCCTCCGGGGTCCAGACAATAAGAACTTGGTCCTGTGATTTCAGGAAGATGGGGGGGAAGGAGGGAGGGAGGAAGTCTGTCCATGAAATGGTTCAGGAATGTGGTTTTGTGCATATGCTTTATCAAAAGTGGCTCAAAATAATGAGGAAAAAGGAAAGAGAAAAAGAGCACTTCAACCTCTTCAGAATAAATGTCATTTCTACCTTTATGTATTTCAGGCTGAAATTTAGAATAAAGAAGAATCTAGTGTCTGAGTCTCCTGTCAAGGCCAACTCAGAACCTGGAACTTGAATAGCCAGGTCTCCAGCCCTGAGAGCTCTACAGCCCTGTGTTTATCATGGGCTGGGGGTAGGAGCATGGGAGGTGATCATAGCTTGTTTCCCTGCCAGCTGCTGCCTCTGGGACATAAAAGTCACCTTGGAGAGACCATTGCCCATTCAGTTGGTATTCTAAATTAAAAAGAGCAAATTCGGACTGACCCTGGACTCTGACCTCATAGGTAGCAATGAATATCCTAGTAAGAGCACCAGTGGAAGGGGAAGCCCTGGGTCCTGCTAATACTGAACCCCCAGTGAACTAGACTGTCGGGGGGAGGGCGGCAAGGGGGGGAGGGTGGGGAGGGGAACACCCATAAGGAAGGGGAGGGGGGAGGGGGATGTTTGCCCGGAAACCGGGAAAGGGAATAACATTCGAAATGTATATAAGAAATAATCAAGTTAATAATAAAAAAAAAAAAAAAAGAGCAAATTCTGCCTTGGTTTTCCCTGAAGGACCCAGAAAGCTTGTAGTCAACATCAAAGAAAGGGTGGTTGTGAGTTTGCTAAAAACCAATTGTAATTCTTTGGTTAGATTCTTAGGCAAGCTCTTGCTACGGAACCCAGGCCTTTATCAAACCAGAGAAGCCTCTTACCTAATTCCTTCACTCACTGGAATTTCTCCATTCACAGCTTTGTTGAGTTCTCTCTGTAACCATTTATATCCACTTCCTGGATATTCTCTGGTTGAATCAACACATTATTAGTTTTATATAGTATGTGGGTAAATGACTCCTTTGTCCATGATTCCCACAGTTCCTATGTTGCTATTGGCAACAGCCGGAGAGAAAACTTGTATTCAATGAGTTGCCAATTGTAGTATTAGGGGAATTTGGCCACATAAGTGTAACAGCACACTTACCATCAAGATCGGTGTCCCACATGAAGCACCCTCTGCCCCATGCTGGGACATTGTCGATAGGAACCAGTTTCTGTCCCTAGGATTCTTTTCTTTTCTAAAATTTCTATAAATGGAATCATGCCATACCAGTAAGTCCTTGTGTGTTCTCTAATTTGGCATTTTGCTTTTGGGTTCATCCAAGTTGCACACCTCAGTCCTTCATTTCTAACCATCCTATGGCCATTCTCAACTAGGTCTGAGGTGCTTCATTCTAAATGTGCACATAGAGATACTCTGCACAGCCCTTGCTCTTTATCTGGCTCTGGGTGAATAGATTGTTCTAGTATTTCTTTGTGCTCTCTCATCCCACACCTCATGTTCTGCTTGTGTTTCTGCTCCCGTGTCTAGTCTGACACTAGTTCCCTTTAGACAGAAGGACAGTCTCAAGGTTCTTGTGCATCCTCCCAGGACTCAAACACTGTAAGAGCGGCTACCCAACATTTCAAAACAATCATTTGACAGTTTGTCCAGCTGTTCACAGGAGACAGTTAAATCTATTCGTCCTCCTTTATCCTTGCCCAACCCCAGAATTGATAAAATTTTCTTAACCACTGTCCTTGTCAAAAATAACAAGGCAACATCCTTGGAAGGCTAAGCAATATTTCTGAGAGCCGAAGGGGAAGGATCCTTGATGGTTGTTGCTCAGAACAGGGGTAGATGATAGACAAATGATTAATTCCCACAGAGCATTTCTCTCTGGTTTCTCATTGGGAAATGCTACCTGCCTTGGATACTGAATATAGCAGGAGAGGCAGAGGCATGCACAATCTCAAAGCACATCCAGAAGAAGGCTTTATTTCCTTACTGCTGGTATGCTTCATTCATGGTCACTGAACAAGGAAATGGTCAGCTGTGTTATGAGCTTGAATCCTTGAGATTTTCATACTTACAAAGTTTTAGATCATACAGGGACAGGTAGTTTAGTGTTGGAAATTGATTATCAGTGATTTCCACAATAGTTTAATTAGTCTACTTAGACCATTTTATAAATAGGGAGGTTAAGGAATTTGTCTAAGGTTATATGATACCTAGAGAAGACTCAGTACTCACCAGGTCTCCTGATGGACACCCAATACTCCTAATCCTACATTAACTCTTAAAGTTTCTCCAGCATTGCAGCCTATGCTGAGACTCGCTGTGAAGAGGTAGAGAGCAGCATGCACTGACCAAGGTCTGCTTTCTTTTGGTCATAGTACTGCCTCTGTTCCATGGAGAGGAGTTCTCTCTTTATCCTGCTTCCACTGGTGACAAAACCAAATCATCAGTATAGTGAGAGTTCCTTGACAACACCTTCCCTGTTTGTCATCTCTGTTCTTTCCCTGCCACTGCCTTTATTCCTTTTATAATAAGTAGTTGTGGCATTCTATAGGTGTTGACAGAGAAAAGGGGAGGGGTCACTGTGGCAAAGCCCCCTCCGTGTTCCTTGACCCCTATGCTCAAGAGTAGAGACCCTCTGATGCATAAGACGGTGCAGCTCTCTGGAATAGATTGCACACTTAGATGGGTCTGTATTAAGCTGGGGCATGTCTTAATCAAGAAGCTGGGCAACAAAAGGTGTATTACCAACCTTCACGTGTTACCCTCGAGGCTTTTGTTATTTTCTGACTACGGGACCCATGAGCATGTGAGGCACACGCTATTCTAGCAGCTGCCTCTTGGAGGCATCTCAACTCCTGTCTTCACTCACTGTATCTAACAAACCTGATATGAATAGGTCGTTAAATCTGAAATTAAAATAAAAGAAAGTATAGGTAAGATTTGAATCCCAGGTTTCCTATGGACCTGGGATGGATTTTGTTAGATTTTGTTAATTTTTCTACATCATGTGATAGGATGGCTGACTAAGCAAATTAAGGGAGGAAACCTTAAGCTTATAGACTCCTTAGGTTCCATGGGTTTGTAGGGCTGGTAGTTTCAGAAGTGCCATCCCATCCTTCCAAGAAGAATTTTGTAGAACACAGCAGCTTACTTTACAGTGGCCAGGAAACAGGGAATGGGGTATTGATGCTCCAATAATCCTTTCCTGTTCCCCCTTTTCCACTCAGGTCCCTACCCCATAAAACGGTGCTCCCATCAAGATAATCTTTTCTGGAAATATCCCCACAAACACATCCTCTGATGTGTGCTCAACATATTACTCCTAGGTGACTCTCAATGCAGCCAAGTCAACAGTGAAGATTAACCATTTCCTCCTTGTGTTTTGTCACATCCAAAATGGCTATGACCCATCTGAGCAACTTCTGGGAAGGGATGAGCTGGTGCTCATCTTTTTACAGTTTGACTTAGGTTTAGGGCAAAGAGGTCATGCAGGTGCTATCACACTGCCCACCTGATAGGGGGCATTCAAAGGACAAAGTAGCTGAAATACAAATACTCAGAGATTATTCTTTATCTTCGTCTGATACCTTAGTTATTACTCTGATGTCATTAGTATGCTAGTACAGAAGGAAGAGGAAGGAAGCAGGATAGGATGAGGGTAAACTGCTTTTGACTGGGAGGACCCATTCCAGTGAAGAACTGGATGGACAGGGGTGGTTAGATTATGGAGGTAGCAGACAAGGCCCCCAGGGGACATTTCTCATCACTTCTCTGTGCACCTAGAGCATGGCCTGGAAAACAATCATTTTCTAGGCAACCCAGTTAGTGACTTTGAATATCGTTTGCTTCAACTCTGTGCCCAAAAGAACTGTCTTAGAAAGCCAGTCTTTGACCCTTTGGAAACAAACAATCAAACAAACAAAAACCTTCTTGAAATAATTCAGATTTTTTAGATTACCCTGTTCTAGTACCTAATAACTTTTCTTTTGTGTTATTTTGGTTATATGTATATATATGTGTGTGATGGGCACATACTTATATGCGTACTTGCTTTTTAATTCATAAAACAGGGTTTTAAAAATAACTATATAAATTCAATGAGTGCTAATGTTTAGTTTTAAATTATTTTATTTATTTACATTCTAGTCATTGCACCCTCTCATTCCCCCTCCCATAGTTCCTTATCCTGTTCCTCCTCCCCCTTGCCTCCCAGAGGGTGCTTCCCTCACTATTCCTCCCAGTTACCTGGGGCCTCAAGTATCTCTGAGGATTAAGCACATCATTTCCCACTGAGGCAAGACCATGCAGACCTCTGCCATACATGTTCTAGGGATCTTGGATTGGCTCATGTATGCTCCTGGTTTGTGGCTCAGTGTCTGGGAGTTCCCTGGGGTCTAGGTTAATTGAGTCTGCTGGTCTTCCTATGGGGTCACTCTCCCTTTCAGATTCTTCAATCCTTCCTTTAATTCAACCTTAACTGGTTAAGCAGTATTAAGAGGAAAATTCAAAGCACTAAGTGCCTTCATAACAAATTTGGAGAGATCCTGTAAAGCAACGTAACAGCACACCTGAAAGCTCTAGAACAGAAATAAGCAAACTCACCCAGGAAGAATAGGCTGCAGGAAATAGTCAAACTCAGGGCTGAAACCAACCAGTTAAGACAAAGAGAACTGTACAAAGAATCAACAAAACGAAGAACTGGGTCTTTGAGAAAATCAACAAGATAGACAAACCTTTAGCCAAACTAACTAAAAGGCACAGTGACAGTATCAAAATCAGACATGAAAGGTAGACATAACAACGGAAACTGAGGAAATTCAAAACATCATCAGCACCCACTACAACATCAGGACCTATTACAAAAGCCTATACTGGAAAAACTGTAAAATCTAGGTGAAATGGATGACTTTGTAGACAGATGCCACATACCAAAGTTAAGTCAAAATCCGATAAATTATCTAAACATTCCCATAACCCCTAAGGAAATAGAAGCAGTTACTAAGGGTCTCCTGACCAAAGAAAGCCCAGTTTTAGTGCAGAATTCTACCAGACTTTCAAAGGAGAGCTAATACCAATATTCCTCAAACTATTCCACAAAATAGAAACAGAAGGAGCACTGCCTAATTCTTTCTATGAAGCCACTCTGATAATAAGGTTACTCTGATATCTAAATGAAGCCACTCTGATACTAAGGTTACTCTGATATCTGAACCACAGAAAGACCCAACAAGGAATTGGAACTTCAGACCAACCTTGCTTATGAATATCAATACTCAATAAAATTCTCACAAACCAAATCCAAGAACACATCAAAACCATCATTGACCATGATTAAGTAGCCTTCATCCCAGTAATGTAGGGATGGTTAAATATATGAAAATCCATCAATATAATACACTATATAACAAGCTCAAGGGAAAAAATAGCATGATCTCATTAGATGCTAAAAAACCTGTGACAAAATACAGCATCCCTTCAAGTTAGAAGTCCTAGAGAGCTCAGGAATTCATGACACATACCAAAACATAATAAAAGCAATATATAGCAAACCAATAGCCAACATCAAATTAAATAGAACTAAAAGCAAATCCACTAAAATCTGGGACAAGACAATATGTTGCCTATTCTCTCCCTCTCTCTTCAATATAGTACTCTAATTTATAGCCAGAACAATTAGACAACAAAGGGAGATCAAGGGGATACAAATTGGAAAGGAAGAAGTCAAAGTATCACTATTTGCAGATGCTATGATAATATACATAAGCAATCCCCCAAATTCCAACAGATAATTACTACCGCTGATAAACAACTTCAGCAAAGTGGCAGGATATAAAATTAACTCAAATCAGTAGCCTTCCTGTATACAAATGATAAACAGGCTATGCTTATTTTAACTAGAAATATCCATTTTAACTAGAAATGGGAATTGTGTGGCCTCCCTGTGCTGTATCCATTCCAGCCATGGGTAGATGGTCAGTGTACCAGGATTAAAAATCTGCTTTGATTCCTCCCTTCTTTATTAAAAATAGGTTTTCCTCATCCAATATATTCTGATTATGATTTTCTCTCCCCCAACTCCTCCCAGATCATCCCTACTTCCCTACCCACTCAAATAACCCTCCCTTCTCTCTTTCTAGTTAGGAAATAATCAGACTATAATAATAATAATAATAATAATAATAATAATAATAATAATAATACAAAATAGAAACTAATAAACAAGAATGTGGCTAAATAGACAAAAACCAAACAAGAACCAAAGGAAAAATCCAAAATGCAATACAGATGCTGAGACACACACGTGCATATATATAGAAAACACATAAAAGCAAAATTGGAAACCATTATATATAGCAAAATATCTGTAAGGTTAAAAAAATGCCCTCATGAAACATTATGAGTCAAAAAAAAAATCTCCCAAACTAACATTGCCTTTGTTTTGTGTTGGCCACTTATGCTGGGCAAAGGGCCTGGCTTGGAGGGTGGCCTTTATACTAGATGATATTCTGTTGGAGAAGACTAATTTTTCCTCCGAGAGCAATTATCTATTGGAGATAGCTTCTGAGTTAAGGATGGGGCTTATATCTCATTCCCCTCCAGCACTGGGACCTAGTCTGATTTAGACCTGTGCGGGCCCTGTGCATGCTGCCACAGTCTCTGTGACTTTGTGTGTGTGTGTGTGTGTGTGTGTGTGTGTGTGTGTGTGTGTGAATCCTATTGTGTTTAGAAGGCCTTGCTTCCTTAGTATCTTCCATCCTTCTTGGCTCTTTACCTGACCCTTGTCTTTCACAATAATTAGATGAAGTAGGCTTTCTTCCATTCCTATCACGTTGGCATCAGTAAGAGCCATGGAAGGCTTCTCTAGCTCATCCATTGTGTTAATTGCCAGGTACTCTGCACGACTAACTCAATATGTAATGAGATATAGGAAATCCACGTTCTTCAGGTGTATGGAACTGAAAAAGTGTCTCAGAAGCAGGAGAACTAGAGCAGCACCCTACCATCCAGTCTATATAACCCACCTGCCCTGAAAAGACAGGAGACTGAGAAGACCCACATCTGAGCCACCACCCAATCACCTTCCAGAACAGTGGTGAAGTCTGTTTTAACCCTCCCCTGGCTCTCTGAGTAAAGTCTTCTTGCCTTAGCATCTTGCTTCAACCTGCCAAGAGGTGGGCAGTGACACTTAGGTCTGGGACATTGCATGTGTCTAAGGGATGGGAGATGATCTGTTGGCTCCCCTGCATGCCTTGTTTGCAGCACTTTGCTCTGTTCTATGTAATAAGAAAGGAAATATTTAAAGTCCTGGCCCTTCTGGTCCTTCCCTTCTCATAGTAGAGTCCCTTTGCATTGATAGCGCTGCATAGCTTCCTCTACTTACATTCTCCTTATGAGCTCTTGGCTCAATGAGTGGACCTGGCTGATCTTGGTTGGCATTTCTCAGAGGCCCGAGAAGTACTTTGGAGGTTTCCCCCACTGACTAGAATGTGAGAAGAGGTAGAGGGCTTGTCCTATGATACTAAAGGGAGCTTCCTTGAATACAGAAAAATTGGTGTCCTCAAACATGCTGACAGGAAACGAGTCCCCAAAGTCTCTCACAATTTAGTACAAGTGGCTTCTGAGCAATTATGCTGCTTGTATTTCTAATAAGTTGGGATGGGAAATACACTTGCAAATGAGGCTTATTTTACAAAGATCTACAGAGTTTACTGGTGCAGCCTGGAGATGGCCTTTGGTTTGATCCCAAATACTCCAACTTAAAAATCAAGGAAACCAAACACTCTTTTCATGGCTCAGCAGCTACTTGTACAGTTTTCTTATTCTCATTGTCTGACACTCGAAGCCTCAGACACAGATGTTCTCATCCAGATGCTTAGGGAGCTGAATTATTATTTGTCCCCCCCTCCCCACAAGTTGTCAAAGGAAACAATGGCCACTTTGAGGAGCTGAGATGGCCTGGGTTTACTCTGCTCCAGTTTTAAGGCTTGTCTAATGTCCTCAGGCTTGAAAAGTTTGAGCCACCGAAACTTAGAATTAACAAGCTATAGGTGTTCTGTGAGGTGGAGGATACAGAGAGATGGGAGAAGAGGCGAGACCCTGTGGACTAAGACAGGGCTGACAGAAGCAAATAACAGAAAAGCCAGATAAGGGTGGAGGGGAAGCCATATTGGGTGGGGGGAGGTCCAGAAAATGCTGAGCCATCATTTGCCGGCTTCACTGAGGCAACCAAGCAGACAGCATTGGCTTGAGCCTGGTAAAGTTCTTTCTTCTGATTTCTTTTCCTTCTAACATATACAAGGAAAATACTGTCATATAAAAATAAGCCTTGGAAAAGGGTCACTGCAGAATCCACATGGAGTAGGCTTTGGGTCAGTATACAGTTTACTTTTCCTGAATATATTTTAGATGTATAGTATGTTTGATTTTTTTTTAATCTTAAGTGTGAGTTTGTATACTCTGACTCACTTCCTCTCTCTACCCTCAATAGTCTGTGTATTTGACTTTTGTTCCTTTAGCAATAGGCTCTCATATTTACTACATAACATAAAAACAGCCTTGCTGCCCCAAACCCAACCTTACCCACAAGACTGAATACAACCTGATCATAATCTCTCCAACAAGGAACAATCCAAACATCCATTAGAGATCAAATACATTGTGAAGAATTCATATCTTGGAGTCCCATACAGCAGAGAAAGAAAAGTGCTGCTGCAACATGTAATGGCACACGGTCAAGAGTAGCAAGAACTCATTTGTAGTATTGGATTACTGTTCGCTCTGGAGAGACTAGAAAGAATTGCAGGAGCAGGGTGGGGGCGGGGTTGTTCATTGTCGGACAAGACACGGTCACAGGGAAATTTTTCCTTCACGATATCCGTAAGTATGGAAGAATTTTGTGTAGGTATGTGTACTTGTCAGTTCTCTACTGCTGTAGCAGACTTGACAAAATCAACTCATAAAGAGAAAAGGTTTATTTTGGAGTCTCTTTTCATAGGTTTCAGCCAATAGCTTCTAATGTTCTCGTACTGCAGAGTGTGTGCGTGTGGCTGAGCCGAGCAATAGAAAAACAGGCCTCGTGGTTGGGAAACAAAAACAGGGAAGCTCAGGGAAGAGGTCAGGATTTTATAATCTCCCTGGAGTCATGTCCCCAGTGCCCTAAAATTATCCCATTAAACCTTGCCTCTTACAGGATTTAGCAGCTCTCAGCAATGCTAGTTTAGGGGTCAGGTCTTTGAGGAACATTTAACTATACTGCCTCATTATGTTATTAGTCAATTTAAAATTTACTCATGACCAGGCATGGTGGCATATCCCTGCAATCCAAACACTTGGGAGATTGAGCCAGGAGAGCCTTTCATTTGAGGCCAATTGGGGCTACCATAGTGACAGAGACCCTGTCTCAACACATACACACACATGCACACACACATGCACACACACATGCACACACACACACATGCATCATATTCATTCATACACCGCGGAGACTGATTTCCCATCCCAAAAATATTTTGTAACATTTTTCAGGTTGGTTATCCAGAGAAAGTTCAGACTTCTGTAGACGTCTGCAAGTCATCCCTTTCTAAAAAGAAATCTATCTATCTATCTATCTATCTATCTATCTATCTATCTATCTATCTATCTTTCTATCATCTTTCTATCTATCATCTATCTATCTATCTATCTATCTATCTATCTATCTATCTATCTATCTACCTAATCTGTCTATGCTGCTAAAGTAGAGTACAGAAAGAAGTCTCCCTTCTCTGATGTGCTCCTAGGAAAGAAACAATTGAGAGTCTGGCACTTGGTTCAGAAATAGGTGATTCTATGTGGTGGTGACTAGAGACACTTCACCTCAGTAAATTCACCTCAGATGGCAAAGCTAGCTTGCTGTGCACATCTTCCTTCCAAACTCCACCTACTGTGTCACCACCTCTAGTCTTGGAAACCCAAGCACCTGTCTCTTTAAGCTCCAAATAAAGTTTAGCTATCTTGACCCCTTTTGAATCTAACATGCCATGCCTCAAACATCCACTAAAGTGTCTGTGTCATTTCGTGTGTGTGTGTGTGTGTGTGTGTGTGTGTGTGTGTGTGTGTGTCCGAGTGCACGTGTGCGCGCGTGCTTGTGTTATAGACTAAAATCGCTGAGCTTTGAGAGAAGGAAAAGCACTTTTCAGCCTTAAGCATGTCTGTAATACCCTGCATCTGTAATTGCACTTCTCTGTTAAAATTAGACTTTTCTCATACTCTGTCGACTGCTCCATGAAGTCAAGCAGATGATACTTCCCTTTTCAAAGACCAAACCCAAACAGCTCTATTAGGATTCTGTTATCAGCCTCATTAGCATTTGAGCAAGCATTAGTCAGGTACCCATTAAGAGAGCTTTGAGATGAAAATTTCAAGGTGCTAATTGATCCCTCAGGAGCATTTGAAATTTACTTTCCGTTTGTAGTTCCTTTGGAGCTGTGATTGACTTCAACAAAGTGACAACTGGTTATGTAAGATATGTCTCTGATATGATTGATTGACTGCATAAAGGATGTCAGAAAATATACCCAAAATGATATTTTCATGGGTTCATAGTTTTCTTCTTTCTACAATTTTTTTTAATGTTCTGAAACTTCTTCCTGGGTTTGGATTATATAGTGGCCAAAGTTTTAAGAAGACTTAAAAGCTGTCACTTACCTCATATCATGTCATGGATGAGTATCCAAATCCTTTTTAGAAGTGGGTATAACTTGAGCTTTGCAGTAAAAGTCCGGGTGGCCTGTCATAGTACTGTGAAAATCAGAGAAGAGGGTTAAGCAGTATGCATCAAGAAGAGTAATAAAAGGCCACAGTGACCCCAAATCTGTCTCTGAGGTAGAAACATATTCTTTAGGTTTGAACAGGAGAAAGAGGCTTGCATAATTAAACAGTCACCACTCCTTGGTGGGACTGGGTCATTTTCTGAGGATCGCAGGGTGCATCCTGTGGGATAGTTCTCTACATCTAGAGGTGATCTGTTCTGCCCACGCCCACGGTTCCCCAAATCCAAAGTGGCTCCAGGTTAAGAGAGGGGCTAGAGGTTTGTGGTCAGGAACAAGATACTGCAAAAGGCTGGCAGCCAGATACCTTGCTTCTTCTGAGACAGGCTAGGTTTCACTGGAGTGATTAACATGGCCACATGCATCAGTAAGCCGATGATCTAAAGTAAAGGAGATGAGAGATGAAGACTCAGGTATGTAAGCACAAAAAACAAAAAAAGAAAGTCAGCTCTCACTTCCAAGGGAAGAAGAAATGGTTTATTATGGAGCCAAAGATCAGTGATCACGGCCCAGAAACACATATTCAGGTCACTCTGAAAACCACATCCTAACGTGCTAAACATTTTATGATGGGTTTTTTTTTTATAGTAGATGAACAAAGAAATTCGTAAATCAAGCTATTTTTAAAGTACATCGGTACAATATCAGCAGGAAAGCCTACTACAAAGTGGAGACACTTCCACTGTAAATAAGCCTGGGATGCTAGCCGGTGACATTCTTAGCCTTTTGGAAGTTAAGGGGGCGGGGGTGAGGTCTGCTTGCACAGTTGGTAAAAGGGTATTTCAAGGATGTTAAATCAAGTAGGGAGGATTAGAGCAAATGGCTATGAAGGGGCTAAAGATAGCCCAAGATGATTTGGCTTTCAACCAGGAACAGCCTATCTCTCCACAATCAGCCAATCAGCCTTAAAGCAGGTGTGCTTTCCTAACTCTGTGCTGTCTTCGGTTCCCAGGCGGCTTCCTTTCAGCCTGAGTTTAGTTACCCTGCAGCTTTTTTAACCAAAGCAGTTGCTAAGCTCCTGTTTGGTAGCAGAGTGGTCCCAGGTGCTAATGCATTTGGATGTGAGGAAGTGAGGTGAGAACAGAGCTGGATTGGTGTTACTGCAGGTCTTGAGAGCCTGTAAATATGGGAGCCAGTGTGGGGATGAGAAAATGATACCTCAAAGACGGGAGATTTGGCAAGCAGAGAGGCCCCAGAGGGACTGCCTTGGGGGTCGAGATTGAATCTTCCCTTGCTGCTGAGTTGGGGAGAGGTTCTCTGGTGTTCCTTCATATGCATTAGAGCCACAGAAAGGTGCCCAGCTACCTTTCATATCCACCCTGAAACCTCAGCGTAATAGCACAAAAGACTGAAGTCAGGAAATGATGGCATTGACTCCTCCCAGCCCTTGGGAGACAAGGGTTGAAAGATCATTTAGGCTTCACAAAAAGACCTTCTTCTCGAGAGATAGATAGAAAGGAACAGAGGAAGGAAGGAAGGAAGGAAGGAAGGAAGGAAGGAGGAGGAGGAGGAGGAGGAGGAAGAGGAGGAGGAGGAGGAGGAGGGAAGGAAGGAAGGAAGGAAGGAAGGAAGGAAGGAAGGAAGGAAGGAAGGAAGGAAGGAAGGAAGGGACGGAGGGAACCCTGGTCTGCGTCTTTTTCAACTCTGATGTCTGATTCATTATGTGAGTGGTTCTACCTCATGCTCTCTGCCATGACTGACTAATATCCCCAGTCAAGACTCACAGTTGAGCTTCCCACTTGAACTGAAACATACATACCTAAGAGCGCTCTAAACCATCTTTTCTTTATAAGTTCACTGCTTTAGGTATTTTGATGTAGTAACAGAAAACTGATGCAGACATTTCTAAGCATCACCTACCTATTCTGCCTTTGAGTCTCTTGCTTCATTTATCACTGTAATATTTTTTTTCCTGGGCACGTTACTAAGGACATATGTATTAATTCATCAATACTCAGTTCATCCCAGTGAACTGTTGGGAGGTTGAGGAGAGATTTTCCTTTTATTGTGTCTGTAGTGACTTCAGTGGTTTCGGCTCAGGGGGGAAATTATAGATTGTACAAGTCAATCATCACAAATGCTTGCTTTGCCCCTTTATAAGCCATCCTTTGAAGTTGGGGTTGCCCAAGTGGACAGTTCCTATTCACAGTGTGGAGGAAGAAGAGGCAGTGAGCTTTCAGCTCGACCGGCTCCGGATGGAAGCAACCAGAGCTGCTTTCAGCTTGGAAATGCTGGCATACATCTTCTTCTGAGTTTGTTGTCAGTGTGTTTACAGGTGCTTCTGTCTTTGCTCCTGGTCTCACTCTATTGTGTTTGCCTAGCCTTATTAGGGCTAGAACCACAGCATGTACAACATTAAATAGAAGAAATTAAAGTAGACATTTTTTTCTTGCCCCCATGCCCATGAATCATTGAATTATAGTTTTCCAGGGTGTTTCATAGAATGAAACACAAAATAGAACTTTGACGTCATTCAACATAATAGATGTAATTCATGACATTACTTATCTCTCCTACACTAACTAGCTCCTTCACTGCCCGCATCTTGGATTAGAGTTATGCATCTGTTGCAACTGACAGCCATTGCTGCCTGAAGTTCACATCCATCTCTCTCTCTCTCTGTCTCTCTCTGTCTCTCTCTGTCTCTCTCTCTCTCTCTGTCTCTCTCTCTCTCTCTCTTTGTCATTGCCTTTTGTCTCTCTCTTGTGTCTATAAGCATTGACAGTTGTATGGTATCAGTTCAATAGTGTTATATAGGCTGTCTTACAAGCCTACAAACTCTTTATGCTTAATATAATGATCTCTCTCTCTCTCTCTCTCAATTCAAGAAACCACCCATGTTGACTTTTGCTTTTGTGGTGATGTTTCTTTTCACAGGACAGTAGTAATTATATGATCTACAGCCTTTTAAGATTGGCACACTCTACTGCATATTGTATACTTAAGTTTTGCCTGGTTGTGGCTTGAGAGCTCTCTTTCATACTGAGCAATATATCATTCTGCACATTTTTAATCTAGTTACTTGCTGAAGGGCATCTTGGTTGCTTCCACGTGCTTCTCATTGCCAATAGAACTGTGGACTTGTGAGATGGTTTCGCCAATAAGGCGCTTGCCAACAGAATAGAGGACCTGAGTTTGATCTCAGGAACTCACATGATAAAAGGAGAGAACTGACTTCTGCAAGCTGTTTTATTACCTCCACGTGGGTGATTGTACAATCTCTCTCTCTCTCTCTCTCTCTCTCTCTCTCTCTCTCTCTCTCTCACACACACACACACACACACACACACACACTAAATGTAATCAATTGAAAAACTAAAAGTGCCACACACATCTTTGCCCATGATTTGGTGTGCACATGATCTTTCAAATCGTTTCGGTAAGTGTGAAGGAGTGTGATTACAGGGTGACATACTAAGAATGTGATTAGCTTTTTTTTAAGACTGCCAAGCTGTCTTACAGAAGTGCGTGCACCACTTTGCATTCCCTGCTGGGGAGAAGTGAGAGTTCCTGTGGCTTCTCTTCCTCGCCAGCAGCAGGGGTCCGCCTTTTAGGTTTTAGTGCTCTGATAGGCATGTAATGGTATCTGTCTGGCTGTTGCTCTAGTTTGTAACTCTATACCACTAAGTGTGGCTGATCAATTTTTTCATTTGCTTACTTTACCCATGTGCACCTTCTTTCCTGATGTGTCTGTTTAGATTTCTTTGCTCATTTTGAAAATTAGGCTATCTGCGTTTTAGTTGCTCAGTTAAAACATTCCTTTAATGTATAAGTACCCTATGAAGCAGATGTTTTGAAAATATTTTGTTCCACTTAGTGACATTATTTTTCCTTTGACTTTTTACGGGGCAGAGAGTCTCACGCCCAGCCAAGGGCCTCTGGAATAATGGATTTTGAGTGTGAACTACTGTGTCTTTAACAAAGAAAATATTTTAATTTTAATGATGTTGAATTTGAGTTATTTCCTGGATTATGCTTTGATGCTATAGTTGCCTGGATGTTTTTCTGTGTGTCTTCTAGAGGTTTTAGGATATTATATTTCACATTTTGCACTATCTATTTGTGAGGTTTTTTTCTGCCTCTCTCTCTCTCTCTCTCTCTCTCTCTCTCTCATTAGAGAGAGTATAATCCTTCCACCCCCTTCCCTTTTTGGTATATGGCTTCCCCATGTTTTAGTACCATTTGTTTAAATAAAGAATCATCCTTTTCCTTTGAGACCCTCATTCCTTGTCACCGAGTAGATTCTTATTCAACTCTCAGGCTAGCCCAGATGTATGAATCAGTTGTGTAGCTTGTATGGTCCTATGAGAATTCCCCAGTGAATGTCAGGGAGCTGAGACCCCTTGTGTCTTCCTTCACATGCTCAGGTTCCTCTAATGAAATTCTTCAGGGTTCTCTGAAAAATCTGAGCAGGAGTCGCTCTTTGGTTCCACTCTTCTTTTGAGCAGAGCATCCTGACTCCCCAGCTCTTATTACATTGAACAGGCAGAGGAATTTAAATCCGTATTTCTAAGTTGTTTTAAAATACTTACCATGCTCCAAATTTCCCCCAGCCTGGAGAAACTAATAGTTTGCCAATTTTTCAATTAGTCATAAAATAAGTATCATCACGTTTGCTCTTGTCCCTCCACGTTTGGCAATGGCTCTCCCTACCCCACTGTGTGGAATATGCTTATAGTTCAGGGGGCATGTAGAGGCTATTGGCCATCTCTGCTCTTCTCATCTGGTGCTTTCTTGTGTTTGTGCAGATTTTGATTAATTCTCTCAGCAAACCTGCTGTGACAATTTGAACAGAAATGCCCCCCACAGGCTTGTGTTTTGAACTCATTTTTCAACCTGTGGCTATCCTAGGAGCTGCATTTGGGAGGTGGGGTCTGACTGGGAGAAGTAGACAACTGTGGGTAGACCTTTAATAGTCATACCCACTTTGGGCTCCAGTTTGTTTCCTTGGTTTCCACCCCATAACCAGGTGGCTGCTTCAAGTTCCCTTCACCATGGCATGACAGACTGCAATGTCTCTGAAATCATTAGTTAAAATGAACCTCTATTCCCTTAAGTTCACTCTGTCAAGGTGGTTGTCAGGGTAATGAGAAAAATAAACCAATATGCCTACTCTCTGTAACAGTGCATAACAGTACTCAAGATTTATCCAAATGTAAAGCTGAGTATATTTGGGGATAAACCAGAAGCCTGTAGATTATCCTTTACCTACTTGGGAATATGGGGATTTGGGTCCTGATGCTAAGAACATCGTAAAACTCAAAAAAATGTAGTTCAACATACAGTGCCAGGGAAGTGTAGTGATTCCCAAAAGCCAGAGAGGAGCCAATCCAATGCAATCACAGTAGGGCCTTTTTATTAGTGCTAGCTCTGGCCCCTCAGTGCACCTCCACCATGCAAGATGGTTTGATGGTGAGGAGCCCCGAATATCTATCAGGGCAAGGCTTTAGTAAGCAGCAAGCAGAGCGTAAGGTTGTAAGCATCTAATTAGGAAGTTACTATGGCCTTTAACATAATTGGGTGGTGCTGGGAGTCATATCATAAACTTAATTTCTGCTTCCCTCTGCATTGGTTGTTGTTAGGCAGGGGGCAGGCTTGTGACCTGGGGGTGCTGGGGAAAGAACCTGGAGATGCAGGTCTTTTTAGGGGTTAGCCTAGAGGCTGGAAGTAGGCTCAGGCTTTGTTGGGGGATAACTTGGAAACAGATGCTAGATACCAGTCTGTTTACCTGAATTTAAACTTAGGTCAGGTTCTTAAAATGAACTTAAAAGAGTTGGCCTCTCAAACACAACCTCTATGGGCCTTGGCTGCTACCCAACAGCAGCTCTTTAAGATGGAGGATCAAAGAATAATGTGTATATGCCCTGGTATAATCTTGTTGGCTTTTTGTCCCAATGTCCTGGAACCTAGTACTGCCTCCCTAGACTCAGCCTTTGCTGTCTAGGGTTTTGGAGATTGCAAATGTTCTGATTCTTTCCCAGGATCAATGGACAACCAACAGACCAACTATCCTGTTGGTAGCCCTATGTCTTAGTTATGTTCCTGTTGCTTTGATAAAATAGTTTAGCAAAAACAACTTAAAGGAGAAAGGGATTACTTGCTCACAGTTCCAGGTTATAGTCTGTCTTAGTTACTTTTCTACGACTACCAAGAGACACCATGGCCAGCGTGACATATGGAAGAGCTTATTGGGGACTTGCTTTTGGTTTCAGAAAGTTAGAGTCCAAGACTATCATGGTGAGGGGGAACATGGAAGCAGGCAGGAAGGCATGCTATGGGAGCAATAACTGAGAGCTTATAACCTTTGCCAAAAGCAAGAGATGGGGTGGGGGTGTGTGTGTGGGGAGAGATAGATAGATAGATAGATAGATAGATAGATAGATAGATACATAGATACATAGATAGATAGATACATAGATAGATAGATACATAGATAGATAGATACATAGATAGATAGGTAGGTAGATAGAGAGCTAACTGCTATGCTAACTGGGAATGGCCGGAATCCTTTAAACCTCAAGGCTCACTCTCAATGGTGGCTCCCAACACACCTTCTTATCCTTCCCAAACAGCTTCACCAATTGAGGACAAAATGTGCAAATATATGTGGTCATTTCCATTCACTTTACCACAGGGTCCATCAGCTGGGGAAGTTATAATGGCAGGTGTATCTGTAGTTAAGAACCAGATGACAGCAATGCGTGCGTGCTGTTCAGTTCTCTTTCTCATTTATTTAATCCAACATGTTCACCCAGGAAGATAGCACCACCTACAGTGGGTGTGTCTTCCTACCTTCACTAATGCAATCAAGACAATCCTCCACAAGCATGTCAGGGGCCCATTCCCTGGGTGATTTTAGATTCTGTCAAGTTGACAATTAAAACCAACCTACTGAGATGCGGGCTTAATCCTGTGTTAGGTATTAAAATGGACTTATGTCCTGTGTAGGCATGGCAGGCCTTGCTTATGGGGTTGGGTAACTAAAGCACACATAGTAATTCATGTTCCATTTTTGTGGGTCACTGACGTAACCGAGCTGCATTTCCTGAGCCTTGCTAAGTGTCAGACACTGCTCTGCACAATGCATAACCTTGTCTGGTCGCATGTTCACGATGCCTTTGGGTAACAGGTACAGTCCACAACTTGCATGTTTAAACACTAACATTTGGAGCCGAGGATGGCTAAGTACGTTACCCAAGTTTGTTCGGCTAGTGTGTGGTGAGATACAAGTCCTATGCACAACCCTTACTCACTTCTGGGTTCCCTAACTTCATCGAGAGGCCAAAGTCCTGCAGTGTTCACTTAGAAGAGAAAGATATAAGCTTCCATTACTTTTACTTACACGTGGTCATCTTCACACCAAAATGAAGTCTGGCCATATTTTCTAGACAGAGAGCAATAAATCTGTGAAGGAATGACAGGACAGAGGGACTTTAGAATCTCCGGTGTGCTTCATTTCCTGCCATGTCTCCATCACAGTTACCTGTGGCAGCTCCTATTCCTTCCCCCTGCTGCAGCCTCCTAAACTAAGTGACACTTCCTGTGCCACTTAGTAAATCTGAGCCTTAACCACATGGGTCTCCGGTGCTGTAATTATGCAAAGCTGTCTGGGGCTGCTACTGTGTCCCAGGGGCAGCATTCTGACTTCTCATCAATCAGGCTGAAGCTTCCTCTCCTAAGACATGGCTTATCCTTCCTTCGTCTCTTCCTCAGCTACTTTAGCCCAGGTGTGTGATTTTTCTTATTATTTTTCCCCTTTATATCTGATGTCACTAATTTCAATTACCCATATAGCCCATGTTAGTTCCTGTTGTTTCAGACTCTGAGTGCTGGGATTAAAGGCACTACCATATCAGGCTTCCATGTTCTTGTCTACTTATTCATTATTTGCTTTCTTATGTGTGTGTATGTATATATGTATGTATGTATGTATGTATATATGTATGTTTATAGGTGTGAGTATGGTATATGTATTGCATGGTGGTGTATGTATGTATATATATCTATGTAGGTGAGTGTACTTGAACATATGCATGGAGGCCAGAGGAGGTTGTTATGTGTCTTCTTTGAAACAGAATCTCTCACTGAACCTGGAGCTACAGAATCCTTCTGGCTGTGTCCCACACAGTACTGGAATTACTTACTGGTACATGTGTGGATGCCTGGTCTTTTTCTTTTTACATGAATCCTTGTTTGGAGCCAGATCAACCTAGGGCTTTTTCAGAGGCCTGATGAAAGGACAAGGGGAACTTTAGTTTTGTTTTCATTTCTTTCTAGGAGTGGATTTGGCAAGGCCAGTCTAGGAGTGGAGCCAATGTCTCACAGGAGTCAAGTTTGTGGTTGCTGGAGATTCAGCTGAGCCTTGGGCTATTGTTATTAGTTCTTAGGCAGCTGTCTCTGTGGTCTCCTATCTTTTCCTTGCCAAAATTGTCTGACTAGGTCTCTGATGACCGTGTCTCTTTCTCATCACCATCCCCAACACAAATAATACATATGATGCTATACTTCTGAATAAACTTGCTTGGCATAAGTCATCAGCTTATGTAAGACTTCCTGGTCCCAGCTATTGTATTTGTCTGCTTTATTTCTTATCCCTGGTCTTCCCACTCAACACTTCTTTGTTTGGGACCCTTCAGTCTGTGGTTTCAGGACAGGCCCTGATAAATAAATTCAGTTTTTATGCCTTCGTGGCCAGTGTTGTTATGCACCGAGCCATCTCTCCAATGCCTACTTATTCAGGCAACAGAAGGTGATTTCTCCTAGAATGGAGATTTTGTCTCTCTGGGCTATTGATGCTTAGGTAGCTATTCTAATAGTTCTATGATTGCACTCAGTATAGAGGGTCTAGGTATACTTTTGATGAAGTAAAAAAGTTACATGCAATCACTTGTTCTTCCCTTGTTTAGAATAACAGTGGCCAACTTTCTCATACTGTAGCTTTCTGACCAGGCAGTCTACATAATTTTTATGGTCCAGTTTAAAATGAAATTGCAAAGCCTTTCTTCAAAAATGATTAAGAGCTCCCAATTATTGTTAGCAAAGCCTTAAACCAAGCATAACACCACATGCCCAGGATGTCAGCATCACTGTCACTTCTCCTGTGGCTAACTTTCTGGTTTTTCTTTTAGGATATGGTTCTTCTTCTATGGCGTAGGCTTAGATATAGTTTGAGCATGCTCCTTGAAAGGCTTATGTGTTGGAAACCCTAGAGTGTTGTGTGGTTAGCTTTTTTTTTTTTGGTCAACTAGACACAATCTAGAACCATCTGGCAATAGGGAACCTAAACAGAGATTGGTCTGTAGGCAAGCCTATGGGACAATTTCTTGATTTATTATTGATGTGGGGGAGATCAGATTAATGTGCATATTGCCACCCTTGAGCAGGTGAATGTGTCTTGGAGAGCAATCTAGTAAGTAGCATCCTTCTATAATCTTTGCTTTAGTGCTGTACTCCAGGCTCCTGCTTGAATCCTTACCCCAACTTCCCTTAGTGATGGAATGTGATGTTAATGTGTAAACCAAATAAGTCCTTTTATCCCCAAGTTGCTTTTGGTCTGGTTGTGGTGGTTATCCCAACAATAGGAAGCAAACTACTAGAACAGGAACCAAGGATAGGTGTGATGGGACCATTCAGAGGCAGGCTTACTGAGATCTTGAGGTCATAAGATGTAAGGTCCTTGCCCACACAAATAAGCACCTCAGAAAGGTTAAACATAGAGGCTTGTCTCTTTAAAGGGTGGATCCATGGCTCCAGATACGTATGTAGCAGAGGATTGCATTATCTGGCATCAATGGGAGAGGAACACCTTGGTCTTGTGGGAGTTTGATGCCCCAGTGAGGGGAATGTTAGAGCAATGAGGCAGGAGTGGGTGGGTAGGTAGAGGAGCATCTTCTTAGAGATAAACAGAGAGGAAGAGGGACATTTGAAATGTAAATAAATTAAATAACCAATAAAAGAGGAAGATGTTTACCTATCTTCCTCCAGGATGCTGAGAAAAAAATGTAGTTTCTGACCTTCTGATCTTTTGCTACCTATAGGACCAGACTTTACCTGTATCCCCCAGAATATTATGTTTGTTTATCCCTGAGCAGAACCCCACATCTTGAACATTGTTTCTTAGTACATGAAACCCATTCTTGTGAGAGATGTTACTTGCACCTTACAACAGCTGACATAACTGTGTTATCATAGGGCCAGGACAATTCTGACATCCACAGACATGATATTTACCTCAATCATTCTCTCTAGACCTTTATCTTGAGTATTGTTTCTAAGTCAATAGGACTCATTATTATGGAAGAATCCATGTGTACCTTGTAAAGAACTTTAATGTAGTCATTTTAAGTTTGTTGTATAAATGGGACTGAGTTACTTGTCATCAGGAAACTTTTTTCAAAACTGTCCTGTGCTTAAATATAACTAAAATATATTCACACCCATCCTGGTATTGGACTCTAGAAGTTTGGCCCAGCATTGGCTAAATTGGGCTGAATTAAGTTTCATTTTTACTCAATTCAGATAATTTCCTTGCTGGTCACGACTCTAGTAGGGACTCCCCATAGTCTTGGGATATGTTTTCAAAGAAGATGTGGGATCCCAGACTTTTCTACACAGGTGGCTCTTGCTGTGATATGGTATAATGTGGTATAGAGAAGAGGATTCAGTAAGACCTGAGCTGAGGTTGGAATCTTGAATTTCAAGAACTGGGAGCTAAATACATGTTTGGGTGTTTGCTTCTGTGTTTAAATAAAGATAGTCCACCAACACCTTGAGTCCTGAATGTCCCTTGAAGTCCATGTGTTAAAGACATATGTTCCAAGGTTATGTCCTTAGAACATGGTGGGACCTTTAAGAAATATGTTTGTGGGGGAGCATTGGCTTATCAGGGTGTACCCTTCTGGGACTCTAGCCTCTTCTTGTTTTCTGTATTCTGTGGCCCATAATATAAGTGATTTTGATCTGTCACTTGCTCCCACTACTATGTGTTGGAGGATAAAGAGCAAGAGTGAGGGCTATGAGAAAAAGACTTGGCAGAGATGGGAGTGTGTGTAAAGGTTGATAGTGTCAGGCTGGACCACATCTGCACTGATAATGTCTACAGGGTGAGTCTCCTCATCTGATCCTGAATACTCGAGTAGCAGAGCACATGCTGGGTTAGGCAAGAAGAGGATGGGAGACACAGGCAAATACATAGGTACAAATACTTGCCTCCATGTTACCAGGCTGCTGCACAGAGCTCTCTCTCTCTCTCTCTCTCTCTCTCTCTCTCTCTCTCTCTCTCTCTCTCTCTCTCTCTCCCTCTGTTGTGGATATGTGGTGGATGTGTGTGTAGATGTAGATGTGGATGTGTGTGTCTGTCTGTATGTGAGCATGCATGTGTGGGTGATCATGTATGTGTGTATTATGTGTGTGATGTGTGCATGTGTGTGAGAATGTGTGTATGAGTGTGTGGTATGTATGTGTGTGCATGTGTATATGAGTGAACGTGTGTGTGTGGTGTGTGTGTGTGTGTGTGTGTGTGTGCATGCCTTGTAACTCTTGTGAACGAACACCTGGGGCAGTCTTCTTTTGGATCTTCTCACCCCTTTCTGTTCCTTTTGTGCTTTTGGGACCCTCTCCAAGTTCTGCAGCTGACAGAGGAATTTTCATGCCCTAAGGAGCAGAATGTCAGGAACAGCAGCCTTGGCACTGCCTGCAGATTGTCTGGGGATGAGTTCCAGGCTGGGAGAGCCTGTGAAGCTACACAGCTGCATCCCCTGGAAACCCCACTGCTTCACAGAACCGCTCTCTGCCCTGTTATCCCCTTCAGCTTTCCTAAATTCCTTAGAGTACCATTAGTACAGAGAGCTCCAGCTGGGAGCTCCTTGACAAGGGGTTGTTGCTTCCCTGAGCTCTCCGGGGACTGAAATCAGCCCCGGGCTCCTTCCTTAACACTTGCTGTCTCAGAGCAATCACACTCTGCCTACCTCTACCTGAGGAGGGATGGTGCTCCCACAGTGTGCTGGGACTGTTCTTTACTGCCACTCTCTGCCCTTCCATTTCTGGCAGTTGTTGCAGAAAAGGGAGCCCAGGTTGGTCGGCTGTGAGTTCCTGGAGACCAGCCAGCCAGCCAGCAGCAGAAACCTGTTTTCTACAAATATGCATTTGCGTGCTGTCTGAGCAGCCTCTAGGGCCAGCTGTCTCAACATCCTAGAAGATGTGGTGTTATAAAAAGCAAGACTGCCACTCTGGAGTGTATGCCTAGAGGCTGCTGCACACAAGGCCAGGATTAACATCCTGAGGGGGAGGCAAAGGTACTGGAAAATCCACAGAAGGTTTTGCATTGGGATCATGTGATCTGTGGTTTCTGTGTGTTGAGAACGTAATGCTTTCCAGATCTTTTGCAGGCATTTTCTTGGCCTTTCTTGGGAAACTTCCAGAAGCCCTTGAGTCTGGCCCAGAACCCATGCCCTATTCTCTGAAAATCACTGTGTTTTCTGTGTCATGGTCTTAGTGAGCTGTCTGTCCCCTCTGCTGTCTTATCACTGTTCTGATGTCTCCATGAGATTCAAGAGATTATCTATAAACCTCTGAGCATAATAAATCTTTACAGCAGCTGACTCCCAGATGTGATAGTACCTCCCCCTCTCTTCCCACATTGCTTTCTATGTCTTCTAGTTTTCCAAAGATTTAGAATAGGAACTTTGTCTCTCTGTGTGTTGTGTATGATATATGTGTATATATATCCCTGTACGCATGTGTGAACATATGATAGAGTCCAGAAACTGGTATTTGGTATCTCTCCTATGCTCTTATTTGTGGGGCACAGGCTTTAGTGGTTCCAGAACCCCTTTGATTTGGCTAGGCTAGCTGGCCATCAGCTTTAGGCATCTTCCTGTCTCTGTTCTCTGCCCCAAGTGTTGGCGTTTACAGACATATGCCGCCATTTCTGTTTTGTTCACATACATGTCGGGATTTGAACTCAGGTTCTCACGCTTGCATGGGCAGGTCTCATCAGCCACAGGAACTTAACCTCTAGGTGATTCAAAAGCTCAGGCATTTTAATCCGACCCATTGTAAATTTCAGTTTGGGGTGGGTTTGGCCTATTCTGGCCATTGCATCTTCAAGAAGGATACTATGCCATGCTTTCTAGACATTTTTAGGACTGTCATAATTCTTCCAGCTTCAGAAGGGTTGGTGTTGCTATTTCACCAAGGAGTTCATAGTAAAGGAGACGCCTCTCAAGGTTATCTGTCACCCCCTCCCTGCTTCTGTACATGGCTCTGACATTTCCTCAAGAGTATTTTTCCCCTAACCCAAAGGACAACTGTGACACATGTTTGGTGAATTCAGTAGTGCAGAAAAGCCTGACCCCCCTTGCTGCTAAGGATGCCTTAAAGCACTATCTGAAATGGACATCAATAACCAAAAGGGCAGAGTTTGAAAACTACAGTATCCTCAGTCCTGGGTATAGGAGTTTTCTTCACTTGAGGTGTATAGGACATTCTGAAGACCAAAGGCTTTCTATGAACAACAGAACCAGAAAGATCAGTATTCTAAATCCTGATAATTTTATTTTTGCCATGTTCGGAATCTTACTTTGAAAGGGATAAATCCCTTATGCCGTGAGAGGGACGTAAGTACTGAATGCTAGATTCCTCAGAATTTCCTGGACCTATGATATCGGGATCTCTTCTTGGCAGACTGGGAGCATTTGAGGATACCGTTAATGCTGCTGCCCTGTAGGACTGGCAGTGTACTATGGCTCCTGACTACCTCTTTTCCTGCTCATTAATCCAATAGCAAGATGTACACCTGGTATCTAACAAAGAAAAATATCCCTGACACAGGAACTGCTGGGTTCAGTCATCGCAAACCAGCAGATGCTGAGCATTCTGTGTCTGAGTATGAGTCCATCAGATCAAGAAGGAGTAAATACAAAACTGGCTAAAGACAAGCACACTGGTGTGAAAGAAAACTCTCTGCTACAGGGTTTAATATTAGCAACGGGACACTGGGAAGGGGTGCTAATAGGCAGATTGTCTAGAAGATCAGGAAAATGGGGGTCTATTGGAAAAGAAGCAAAAATGGAAGAACTTTCAAGATAGAAGAAAAAGTTGATAGAAAAAAAGTAGAATGATTTGGAGAAATTCATATGGTGAATGATACAAGGAAAATTACAAAATTCCTCCCACTATTTATTAGAGGCACTCAGAAGATTCTTTTTTCAAACAAGATTTGGATTACTGGTGATGAGAGATGCAGAGTAGCAGAGAGGAATCAGAGGGAGGGGCTGGAGGACTGCGGCAGGAAGATCATCCTCTCCAAACTCCAAGAACAAAGCCATGGATCTTGTCCTTCCCATCACAAAGGAGGAACCATCCTGGGAGGTTGCCTTGGGCTCTGAGACTATTTTCTCCACACCTAGCAATCTTGTCTCTCTTTCCTGCTGTGTGTGGTCATAGGGAAGGCAGTACTATGTGGTTCGTATGAGCCCCAAGGAAGAATCATAGTGGAGACACCTGGGGTGTGGGAACAAAGCGTCATTCACACATTTTAAAAAGGATTCTTGGATTGGTTCTGGGCTCTGGTTGAAATGATGCAACTGTGGAGTGACAAATGAGCACATGAACATCTACAAGGAGCAGGTGTTTTGTTTTTGTTTGTTTTTCAGAGATACTAAGTCTTGGTGTCAGGCAGGTCTGATAGCCATCCACCGTGAGATGGCTTACAAAGGGTGCAAGTGCTACTTGTCTATGATTAGGCAAGAATGGTGCTTGAGAGAAGCAAACTTCTCTGTGAGTAGGACTGTACCTATATCTTCTGCCAACATGGCAGTACTGTCTCTTCACTTTATATCCATTATTCAGTCAAAAGTTCAATGCAGTCACCCAGCAGGCTTTGAGAGAAGGTGGGCTTGGCTCAAAAAGCCTGTGTGAGTGGCAAACAAAGGGAGCAGTGACTCACTGGGACACTTGGTGTCTCACTTCCCTGATCACACTGTGCGTACAATGGTGTGAGGCCAAGAACCTAAGTGAGACTCATGCTGAGTAGCTTGACTGATTGCTTAGGAGCCACTAAAGGAAACTATTGTGAGATTAGAACAGGAAAACCAAGGAAGCCTCATCCAGACTTAGGATAGTAATCACGGAGTTACCATGCCATGCTTTGCCAAGGAGCATCCAGCACAGAAGAGACACAAATGATCAAGGAGATAGAATGGACATTTCAGTTGATCTCAGTTAGCTTCAAGGCCACCCTTGGGTTGAAGAGTGGATGCCTGAGTAGTATAGTGTGTTGACAGGGATGGAGGCTATGCCGGGTGTGTCAGAATAGGCTCTGCTTCCAGAGTAATGCAGCTACAGCATCTGGAGAACTTCCCACTGGGTAGTAACAGAAATCAGCAGAGTCCACTGGTCTTGATACACTACAATTATGTAAGAGGGCTTCACACCCCAGTGGTGACTTGACATCACATCCCCTGTATCTTTGTGATGGCAGAAATTAATCTTGAGTGCAGCTGATATGTTCTGAGCAGGTGCTATCATTTAAATAGTTGTGTTTTCTCACAACTATTTACACATTCACTATTCACATATTGAATCCAGATATCCACTATAGTAGTTTAAGGAGGTAGATGTTATAGGGGATGAATACATCATGAACATTGAACCTTTGTAAATGGGATTGGTGACTTTATAGAAAAACTCACGAGCTCCCTCATTCTTTCCACTACCAGAGGATACAGCTTGAAGTTGCCACCCATAAACCAGAGAGTAGATGCTCATCAGATACGGAACCTGACGATGTCTTTGATCTTAGATTTCCAGCTCAAGAAACGTTTGTAAGCCATTCCATACTTGGTACTGTGTTGTAGCAGTCCAAAGAGATCAGCATGTGAGGCTTGCTAGTAAAAGCCAGCTCCACTGAACAGTGTTCACTCTGCCTGTACTGAATACTATATCGTGTCATATGAGCCCCATTTAGACTCTGTGTATCAAGAAATGAAAAAAAAGGACACCATACTGAGACCATCAGTGGTCTGCTATACAGTAGAGACAGCAAGGAACACACTTGACTCCATGTGGCTAGTTAGGGCATGTCCTAAGGTCACCCTTGCCAGTGTCAATGGTAGCTATGCAAAGGCAGCCAAGGGTGAGAATGGTGACCAGAAGATTGGAGCCTTCAGAAAAATGTCTGTGTTGTTCACAACTTATGACGTTAGGACTAGGCAAATGTGCTACTAGTGAAGGGTACCAGCAGCTTTGAGAGCTAGCACTGTTGAGCTTGAAGAGTGGGCCATTCTACTGGGTTTAACGCCGAGAAGTCCACTGGGCCTGGTTGGAACACAGTTGAGTTTAACTTTTTCTGCTGCCCAATCCTGCTTCTCCTTGAAGATATTGTTCCCAGGATACCTCTTAAATAGAGATTCTCATTTTAAAATCTCTCTCCCAGAATAGACAACTCTGTTATTAATTCGGCCAATCTCACCTCCTCAGATAGGCTCTGGGCCAGTGAGACTCCTTGTGAAAAAGTCCCAGCTCAGGAAGCAATGAAGAGCCTTGCAAGGACTGGTAACTGACACATTTTGAGTGGTTTGTTTTTAGAACCTAAATGGGTTGTACTCTTTTCCTCCAGTGTGAAATTGTACTCTCCCTGCCATTTGTTCTTTTTCCCTCTCCCACTCCCCTACTCTCTCTGTTTACTCTCTACACATGCCATGTCTGGGCTCCAGACAGTAGGGATGGAGTGTGTAATGGCCTGAAATGGCATTCATTTATTTGATGGTTACTGACGTGTCAGAGATTACCTGCAGAGAAAAGATGGATAACAATAAAGAGAACAAATATTCAGGGTGCCTGCTACCTCCAGAGGTCTGGAAAGGGTGTTAGACCCATTCTCATGTACAGTAAAGTTCATCATTTTATTCTCAGCCTTGAAGATTCACTGGTCATCATGTTGGTTGGTTTGCAAGAAACTATACACAGCTCATCTCTTTGAGCATCATTACAGGGTGGCCTTTGTCTTCTGCAGGTGGTGTCCACTATAGATAAGACACTCCTGGGCCAGGACCAAGCCAGAAATGTCAATATTAGGAACAGAAGGAGGTAGAAAGATTCTTTTTATGAACACAAGGCCCTGTAGTGAAAGGAGAATGGGAGATCGAAGGAGAGCATGACAGTGGCCAGCTGCTGCTGTGAAGGGAGCTTCTGAGAGGAGCAGTCAGCTCCCATAAGCACTTACACTTTCTGATATGTGCACCTAACAGGGAGGATGAACATATACCTTCACTGCTGTTCTCCGTATTTATTACACCCCACTAATTGTAATTACAATTATTATTTGCATCTGTACTATCCCTCACAGGTTCAAGTTTAGAATGCTTAGTCCTAGCTATTGGGACTATTTTGGGAGCTCATGGAACCTTTTGGAGATAAGGCCTAGCTGAAGGAAGTGCATTCCAGGAATAGTCAATGAGTAAGACATGTAATTACATTCAGAAATTATTGAGAAAGCAATAATGACTGTGATGAAAACCCAGGGAATAAAAAGTAAATATTTATTTCTACATAAACTTCTCTCTCTCTCTCTCTCTCTCTCTCTCTCTCTCTCTCTCTCTCTCTCTCTCACACACACACACACACACACACACACACACACACACACACACACACACACACCACACCACACCATTCACATTAATTATCTTTAAAAGCCCCAAGAGTAGAGACTGTAGTACTGCAAGCCAGTGACCATGAAGCCTTTCATCACAGGTGAAAAGAAAAGGAAGATGCTGTCATAACCCAACTGCTGTCATAGGACAGAAGACTGTTGAAGAGATCTTCTCCTGATGCCTTTAGAGGTGTTGCTGGAGTCAACCATGAGACAATTACATTGCTCTCAATATGGAAGAATTTAAGTGCTGGTCTGGCTGAGGATCAGGGCAAGAGGAATGAGACCCTCAGGATGGCACTGGTTGCCTAGAAGGGACTTGTGCAACCTTGAGATGCTAGGCCACTTTTGAATTGGGGAGAAAACAACTGCAAGGAGCTATTATTGTTTTAACTATTGTCCTTAAAGTGGCTAGACATCTCCTTCCTGCCACCCTATGGCACACTTCATAAAGGACATGCCGCTTTTTAATGCTTCTCTCTGGAAGTGGGTGAGCTGTAAGGGGATCTGCAAAATTGTTGACTCTGTGCTTGAGTGACTTCCAGTCAAATGGAGTATAGGGATTAAAGAAACAGGAAGTTCTGAGAGCAGCAGGAATTAGCAAAATCCAGGAGATTTCTAGGTTTTCAGTATCATAAAGTTGATGTGGGTCAAAGTCAAGGTTTCCCAGGGCCAAAGCTAGATTGTAGTTGTCTCTAGTGACATGGGGAAAATTGCATAGAACAGATGTGATATGCTGGAATGCTGGACTGGGCAGAGTAAGACAGCAAGCTCTGAGGCATTGAACCCATGCAGATTGGAAACCATGACTATCAAGGCCAAGGAGGGAGCTTTACCATGGGTGAACCTTCCTCTTAATGCACCATGAGAAGCTTTTGTGACTGCTCAGTGTGACACAGGACTGGAGCGGCAGGCCAGGGCGTTCCTTCCCAGTACCCAGACATTGGAAGCAGCAGCAGTCCTCAGATGAAGGAGAATCATCTGTTTGTGAGCTAACCAGGCCCCAAACCAACCTGAAGCTCGGCTGAATGTAAGATTTATCTATTTTGTAGTTGCTCTGATCAGGGTGGGCCTCTGTTGGTTTCTTTACTCTCTTGAAAGAATCCCACATGCCCGAATACAGAGATGCCTTTGGTCTCCAGCGTGTCATTCTGTTTCCCTGTATCTTAGTTTATACTGATTTACTCTTTTTCCACATGGAGACTCCCATGGTATGAACTTACAGCGAAGATTAAACCTCCAATGTCTGTAAGGGGACCGGTCCCATACAGGGAAATCTCTGTGTCCTACACCAATTTGCAGCTGAGATGGTAGGAAGCATGTTACATGGGCCATGATTTGTAACGGGGGCAGGCATTCTATCTGAAATTCACAGATTGTTGTGTGTAAACTCCAAAGATCTGTGGCCCAGTGGTCTGGAGCGGATGAGTAAAGAGTGTTGTATTGTTAGGGTCCAGGAATAGCCACACAAACCACTCAGGTACCAGTGTCAGTCGGGTACTGACGGCTTATCAAACACACACTCCAAGACTGATTCATCAGGGACACAGTCAAAGAAGCTGCTTCCAAACCTGGGACACCACACAGTCCTCAGAACCAGTTTTTATATGGGGAAAACAAGGATCGGGTGCATTTGTAACATTTACAACATTTGCAACACATAGGCTGTCTAGACAAAGCAGTTCTGTCTGACCTTTAAGCTGATTTGCTAGGTCTAGAAGCAAGGAGGCTAAGGGGACTCCAAAGTCTAACAAGTTGTTTTTGTCCCAGCAAGGATGAATAGGTCAAGTTAAGGTTATGAGCTACAAAACGAAGGTTGAAAGAATGTGGTAGCGCCATTGTCAAGTTTTAATATTTAATAGTATGGCTATAGGAGAGAGTGTTTCCACTTTTCATCAGCAACTTAGCCTTTCTACCTCCAGTTTCCTCTGGTTGATTTTATTTTGAGAACAATGCTGGCTCCTGGGAGTAGAACCTGCTCCCTGGAGTCTGAGATTTTTGCCTGCACCTAAGGATCGCCATGGGGAAGCTTTCAATTTTTTAGTTTTCAAAGAAGAAAATAGAAAGGATAATTCATCAGTTTAAAAAAATGAATAATGAGGAAAGGGCAGAGAGCTCCATGCTCTCAGGTGTGTTTTGAACTTTGATACAGTAATCATGAATAATGAATTTCTACAGCTTGCCCAGAAAAGCAGGGTCCCAACCTTTCATTCTTTATTGCCTTTCAGCATCAGCACAGAATCAAGTAGATAGTGGCCTCAGCAGGCACTGTATACCCAGTTATCAGAACTCCTCCCAACTGAACCCGGACAGATGCTAGCACCTCAATTGCATTTACTTTCACCCTAGCATTTTCTCTTCCAGCTTGCCAATGACTGTCCTTCTTTAAATGTTCCCGGTATGATCACCATCAAATGGACGCTGGGTCAGAGAAGTCATCTTTAAACATTGCTGCTGATGGACTTCTTCTGTACTGCTTTAGTTAGACATAGAGCACTCTGCCTTCTCCTGAAAGCAGACTTTTTTGCAGGCTGCCATACACATCCTTACATGGTGTTCTCCTGCAAGAACAACTTTCTTTGTATTCTACTTGAACTATTCTCTGTAGAAACCCACTAAGCATGTAGAGCCTAGTAGAATATCCTGTTTTAGCCCAGATGTATCAAAGCACTTGAGAAGATGCGTCATGAAGATAATATATTTTCTGATGTGGTTGCAGAAGGAAGATGAGTCATTTCTTAAACAGTAGAGGCCGAGCCATGAGGAAGCTTCTCTGAATCTCTACAGTCCATTATAATAGAAGTTCTTGTACATGGAAGGTGTGTGGGAATCCATTTGATGTACTATGTATGGAAGGAGTGTCTATTAGCGCCCTTGAATATATAAAATATCATCAACCATGGCTGTATTTCCTGTGTTTTGTTTTTGGTTTTTTTTTTTGTTTTTTGTTTTTGTTTTGTTTTGTTTTGTTTTGTTTTGATTTCTCACTGGCTCTTAGCTTGGGGAGAAGTGCTATAACTGAAGATTTTCTAAAGTCTTAGTGGAAATCCTCAATGGGATTGAGATAGAAAGTTGAACCATAAGAAACTCAGTGCCCTCCTAGACATTTCTCCCCCAGAGCTTTTGGTGACGGAGATACAGAACAGAGACACTTTCTCCCTCTGATATTGCTCATGATCTCATGAACAATAAACCCCATAGTCGTCTAACTTGCTTTAGTTCACAGTATTTTATCATGCTAGTAGAAAGGTCACAATTCCAGAGGAGATACGGTCCATCATGGTGGGGAAGGCATGGCAGTCAGGAAGCAAGGAGATTGTATTTCCTTTGCACACAGGAAACAGAGAGAAAGCACAGGAAGAAGTGGGGCCAGGCTCAAAGCTGTAGCCAGTGACACATTTTCTTCAGCGAGCTTCCATCTTTCACATGGTCCATAGCCTTCACAAATGGCACACCAACAGGAGACCATCTGTCCAAATGCTCGAGCCTATGGGAAACACCTCTCATTCAAAGCGTGACTCCACAGTTCTGGCATTAACACAATCAATCAGAACGGGGCCTTCTAGGGGGATAACAGGATCAGCTTGGAGCTTGCCATAGTTGAACAATGATGGTATAAGGTGAAGTCCCCTGGAGATTTCAACAAGCGAGAGTTATGCGCCAGGGATGGGAGGCCTTGCGTGTTGGGAGGGAAGGTGAGAATTTCTCACAGAGATGGAAGGATGAAGACTCCGTTGGTCCTCAACCAAAATCTAGAGGTTTTTTGAGAATTGGTGATCTTGGAAGTTTCTCCAAAGTAACGACACTTTGAGGGTTTTCAGAACCACAGATGGTAAGAATGTAGGCAATTTAAGATCCAAGAGACTGCTCCTAATGACTACCATTAACAGAAGCCTGGGGCATGCATTTCAATTGTGGTTGCCACCGTGTAATCATGGCAGTGTCACAGAAGTGTCTCGGATTCGGATGGTTTTAGGTTTAAGGACTCACATTTCATTCCCATCCCCTCAAGTGTTCACAGGGGAGGTCTGCTGTTTCTGGCTTTCCAAGTTCTTCACAGTCCTATGAAAGACCAAATAGCCCTTTTACTCTAGGGCCCAGGTAGTTTAGAAACGGGATAATAATGTTTATTCCAGTGTCACTTCGGAAGCAATGTGAATAAAAATCAGTGAGGCTTCCTTAAAAATTTAGTAAAAGCTACTGAGTTATTCTGCATGTTCTCTAAAGCAGGGTCATGTCTGACTGATTAGGAAAGGAAGCTTTGTTGTACATATCAGGTTCTGCCTAGTCCCAGAGATACGGCTATAAAACATTGCAAGGTTGTGGCCAAGACTTATAGGCCCAGCAGAGCAGAAATCTGCCCATTCCTCTGATGATTGGCCCCTCCGGCTTCCAGGCAAACAGGACCATGGATGCTGTAGCCAGGGCGTTTTAAGGGATCAGCTTGAGGCATATTCATTCCAGATGTGGATGATCCACAATAATGCAATCTATAATAGCAGATGCCATGCACAGGTAATGAAACTGCACAAATAAAAATCATGAGGTGTATATTTATTTGAATTTATATAATCTAGCTGATTTAAATATATGTTCCAGCAAACACAGATTCACAACGAGCCTAACAACATTGACAAGGAAAATTCAATATCAGAATTAATTAAAGATTCTTTGTGAGGAAGAGATGATATTTTTATTTCTATCCATTTGCACAGTGTTTAAACATCTATCAGTCATGTTTGCATCTCATAGGCTATGTTATTGTGTATTCTTACACTAGCCAATGGAAGAACTTTAAAAAAGAATACAACCATAATCGTTCTATTTAAGGAGATAGTAAACCAATTCATATTAAATATTTAAAAGATAATATTTAAACAATGACTTTCCCCCATGATACAGCGTGATAGTTTCAGGCATTCTGTGCTTTTCTAGCACTTTCTGGGCTAAAGGTCTTACAGTGCCCTTCCTTTATGAAGTGGTAAGGGGGAGCACAAGCAGCCTCTAGACTTGTAGAGATTGGGTTTTGTACTAAAGCCCTGCTGGTCCCTCTGTACACTTTCATCTGCTTTGTCCAGTCTGGTCCTCTGCATTCTGAGTTGATCCTTCAACTTCACGGTAGGAAGTGCCCTTTTCCCCCAGTCCAAAGGGCAGCAGACATCACCGGGAGACTATCTCAGGAAAAATCCTTCTAAAACATAAGGTAGAACCTTGTACAGTCAAATTTGGAGCCAAAATAAAAGTTTTCGTGAAGAATTGAGGAAATCGTGATGAACCAAGCTTCCATTTTCATGTAACACTATTTTAAACGAAAAAAAAAAGCCTTCTATACAAGGATGACATTGGTCACTTTGGGTGACCTTTCTTAACTGAATGTAGCATCAGCTGCTTCAGCAGCTTCTGTCCATGGTTGGGTCTCTTCAGCCACCTCTAAGTAGTTTCAGGGAAGAACCATGCATTTATTTTTTCTGTCTTCCTCTAATAACTCTCTCCCCGTCCATCACAAATAAGAAAAGGAAATTCTCCTTGTTCTACTTATGGTGAATAGGACTCGCCAACAGAAAACACACAGACAACAATGTCAGACAGCTTGTGAGCCTGTGTCTAAAGGAGCTGTCAGCTTCCAATTCCAAGTCAAGAATCTCATTAAATGATTCTGCAGGTTAATGAGAAACTAAAACCTTTTAAAAACCGAAACACCTTTCACTGGTGAGGGCTTCAGTGTAACAGGTAAGAAAACTGCACACTTCGTGCTGTAGGAAGAGGCACATTTTATGTTTGGCAGGTGACACTTTCTATTTTTGGTGATAAGACATTAACACAAGAAATTGAAGTTGCCAAATCTGCATTTGTACTATTGTCAGATATATAAGCAGAGTTTACATTGTATTTGTGTTAGATGGCTATAAACACATTTCATTATCTGTCTGCCTCATTAATATTCTTCACAGAGATTAAGATCATTAGTGTTTTTCTTTAAATCAAAATGCCAGGAGAATAGTTGGTTGTTGTGATACTCACTATTGAAGAAAGTAAGACTCTGACCAAAGTAACTCTGGACAGCAGAAGGCCTTTCCTTTGTCTACAGGGCATTTAAGCACAATTTCTAAACAATGGGACTTTGCTTCAGAGAGCAATCAAGAGAATGATGTAATAATGCAAATTGGTACACACTGTATGGGGTAAGCTGATTGGACAAGTGAGCTTGGTGTCATTCAGGATTCGAACTTCTTTGGGTTGGTTTAGATGTATTTGTGTGACTCTCCCAGCCTGAGACCCAGCCTCTACATAGACATCCCACCCCTTCATCTACTATACCAACCTTCAGTTATTTCCTGAATATTCTTCAGTGGATTCCGTTTGGTTACTTTTCTCCTAGTCCAGTTCTATGTGTTTGTTCCTTAGTCATTACAGAACAAAAATATTTTAAAATCAAGGCATGTCTGTTTCATCTGGTACTGCCAGGGTAGTTGTTTTTCTTTTTATGTCCTCATGGAAAAACACAGTCATGGGTGTTTACACTGTGACAAGAAACTATTCCTCTCCAGATGCAAACTACACATCATCCACTGGAAGCTGCTCGCTATTACAGCCTGGCTGCACATTAAAACCCGACCAACACTTTAACACATTAACACCCTCCAAAAGATGGCGAAATGGTGGGGATTCTTTACTGTGACCTGCAAATTATGGAACAGTAACAGTAACCTGCTAGACAGTGACTCAAGCCCACCATGGGGCTCATAGCTGAAGTTCCAGCACTTAGATTAGGAGGCTAGCCGGGGCTACAAAGTGTGTTTGACACTAGACTGGACTAAAAAGAAGAGAGCTTGTAACATTTGGTCAAACAGATGAACACACACACACACACACACACACACACACACACACACACACACCTGAAGTAAAGAAAAATCAAGACCAAAAATCTGTATTGTTTGATATTAACAAATTTTGCATTCAATTGTTGGTTGGAACAATACTATATGGTTTTTATATCCACCCCTCAATATCCACATACTACTCTAAGTGAGAACTCAGGGCACAGAAGATTCAGCATAGCCTGGCACTTACTAGAGTGATATAGAGTGATAGTCACCTTGGTGGGCCCAGCCGAGACCTGCCTTCTTTAACACTACATCTCCCCAGAAGCTCCTGTCTTGGAAAACGACTTAGAACAGATTTTCCAAGCTGCTGGCTCTGGGTTCAGACACAGAGTCAGTGTCTCCAACTCCAGCATTTGACTGCAGGAGCTGTTTGAAGATAAGTCTGTTTTTATTGAAACATCGCTGCCCTCTTACATGTTTATTCTATTCCGCTTCACTTTGCAGGAGTGCTTTCCTGTATCGCTGCTGCTGAGTGTAAGAAGGTCTTTGGAAATCGTTTTCTTTTTCTTTTCAACCACAAAGGGCTAGCAGGCTGGCTGGGCCTTGCAAACGGGCGGAGCAGAGTCAGCATGGTGAGTGCAGCCCAGGCTTTGCCAGCTTTCTCCTCAGAGATGAGCAAATCATTCGCAAGCTCTCATTTTCAAATCCTATAGCCCTGTTACTTCCACTCCCAATAAATAGACTGAAAAATGAGCAAAGCATTTGAATAGACCTCCCTCCGACAGCTGTAAGAGATGCTCTGTCCTGTTCATCAGAAAAAAAATGCAGAGCAAAGCTCCAGGGAGATTTCTTGACATTCCTGTGAGGATCACAGCAGTGACTGCAAAACCTCCAATCACAAATGAATACACAAAAGAGAGACCAAGGAGAAGTGTGAACCTTTTCAGACTTGGCAGAAATGTATAGTGGTTCAGCCTTTGTGAAAAACAGTGTAGATATTTCTGAGAAAAAAGAACTATCAGATGATCTAGCGATTCTGCTTTTGGGTGTCTATCCAAAAAATTTATAGCATGATATCAGCCATATCTATGCATGTTCACTGCAGCTCTATCCATAACTGAGATATAAAACAATATAAATTCCTATGCATATGGAATTTGAGCATACTTGTAAGGAAATGTTGTGTATGTGTCCAGATATACATATACATGCACATCAAACACACACACACACACACACACACACACACACACACACACGTACTATGAAACAGTCTTCAGTCTTAGAAGAAAATGCTGTGTTTTGAAGAAATTCAGGGGTGCCAATAAAGCCAGACAAAAAAAGTCACATAATGCACAAGCTCACGCAGGAGGCACCTAAAACAGTCATATTCACAGAAAGAAGGTATGATGGCTTCTAAGAGTTTGGAGGAGGGAAAGATGAGATAATCTTTCAATAAGTATAAAGCCTCAGTTATGAAAGAAGAAAAGGGTGTATGCATATCCAGCACAATGGTCTACCTTTAACAATACTCATGATTTCCCAGAGATTTCATGCTGAATGCTCCTTCCACTACCACCACATCAAGAAAGCATGGCTCCCCTGTTATCCTGCAAAGTGTTCCTGGAGATGCAGTATCTGGTGAGGGCCTTTTTGTTAGTGCCACCTTCTTCCTGTATCTTTCCTTGATGGCATGGGGGAGGAGTTTCTCTGGGTCCTGTTTAAGGACTGTCCCTCATGGCTAAATCACCTCATGGGCTGGCTGGTTTTTGTCAACTTGACACAAATCTAGACATATCTAGGAAGAGAGACTCTTCATTGAGAAAATGCCTCAGTGAGATTGGCCTGTAGACAAGTCTGTGGTGGTACTGCTTTGTTTAATGATTGATGTGGGAGGGTTTGGATCACTGTGGATGGTATTTCCCCTGAGCAGGGGGTTCTGGATGATATAAGGAAGTTTGATGAGCAGACTATAGATTGGAAGCCAGTGAGCAGCACTCATCTATAGCGTCTGTTGTAGTACCTTCCTTGAGTAACCTTCATGCTGGACTACAACAGTAAACTGAAATACTCAGCAGTTGCTTTTGGTAATGGTGTTTTACCACAGCAATGGGAACCTAGTTGAAAAACCTTACAAAGACAGCCCTGACGCATGCCGACCACATAGCCATGTTCTTAGTAAAGTCTAGAATGCAGCACATGCTCAAAAATATGTTAATATTGTTTGAAAAGAAACCGTTTTAATAACCTGCTTCATCAAATCAGTGTTATGGTTTGCTCCCACTTTTGTATAATTTATGGGTTTGGGGAAATCAGTGATGACATATGTCCTGACTGTGTGTCCACACAGAGTAGTTTCACTGTTCTAAGACCCTTGGCAACAACTGAGCATGTTACTACCTCATAGTTTTGTCTTTTCCAGAATGTCAAAGAATTGGAGTCAGACCCCATGTAAACTTTCATCCTGCCTTCTATCATTAGCCTTGTGCATTTATGCTTCTTCCAGAACATTTCCTGGCTTGTTGTGGAATTGTTTATTAGTATTTAATGCTGTTCAATCGTCTCCATATTTCACAGGTTAACTACCCCTTTACTCACTGGCTGAAGACATAACACAGCTCTGAGTATCTATACATATATTTCTTGTGGAACTGTAAGCGTTCAGCTCTTTTGGGGTAAATATCAAGAAGTGATGAGATGCATCTTTAATGACATGATTTTCTCTTATTGCAGAACAAAGATGATTTTCAAAGTTATTTAGAAAGACAATTGGCCTATTAATCCACAACTATCTTTTCTGCTTTTTATCAGGGTTATTGGTGGTTTAGAAACCCACTTGTTCATTAATTCAGTTGATATTTACAAAGCATCTCATGGGATAGTGAATATGGAGTCATGGATAAAGAGATAGGGCAACAGCCATTTTTTTTAATCTCCATATGAGTCCAGAGCACGAACAAGGCAGCAGAAGAATGACATACAAGGCCAATCCCACAGAGAACATACAAGTGTAGACAGGTATTTTTAGAGCGTGGAGATTAGTTTTACATAAACATTACTTTAGGAAAGAAAGGACTTAAGACAGGCAAAATGGGAAATCTATGAGCCTGAATTCATACAAGAACTAAATGACAGTGGGAGACAAACTGACAGGATAAGATGTATTTTCCATATATGATCAATAAGCATCAATAACTATAAAAACATAGGGGTAAAATTAATAAGCATGGAAGCATCTCTGGAGTATGCCTGAGATTCACATGTATTTGTGTGTGGACATTCCAACTCACATGTGGACACCTGAACTTTGGTTTCATCAATGTTCCATTCACCGAGGGGTCAATTTGGATCGCACGACTCTTCATGGGGTATCAGGAAAATGATGTATTGGAGGGTGGCATGATGCTGTCTAACATGCTGATTATACTCGTCTTTGTGTGCTGCTGGGATAAACAGTATCCCATGAGTAATCTTCCTCTCTGGCTTCTCTCAGACATCTTCCATATTGAATGTTGCCCCCCTTCTGAAGGAGCAGCAGGCTGGGTCAAGTGTCCCTGTCCCTAGACACTTGCTAGAATCATGTTTCTCTCTTCTCTGCTTCTGTTGTAATGGAGTCTGCTGATTGTATGGTCTGGTTGGGTGTGGTCCCTATTCACAGCTCCATTCACAGCTGGCTTATGACTCCTCTCCACAAATGTGCTGATTATTTAATGGAGTCTCCAAACCTTGACACTTACAGGAGGCTTCAGATGCAAAATTGTTTCCAGATTCAACCCTTCTTGAATCAGAGTCTGAGTATAAGAAATATATTTGCATAAATCCAAGAAAGTTGAAAGGTAAGCATAGGTCTCATTAACACTTAAGCTTCCTCTCTGATACAATTTTGCTGGAGCTTCCAGGCCCCAGGGAAATGGAGTCTAGGTGGCTTCTTACTTTGGGCTCATCCATACTATGTTGAGTAGACAACCCTCTGGGTAACATCACTGCATTTACTTCACACCAACTCCTGGCACCCTATCTGGTATCACTACCTGGCATTTATGACCTAGTGCAAAATTGTAAAGAGCTCATGATCCTGGTTAAATGAAGATGTGGAGCCGTCGTTTCTCTATAGAGAAGCAGAGTCATTGCCACATGATTGTGAATGACTATAACCTTGAATAGTTACGATCTTTCACTGATACTGCTAGTGACATGGGCACCAATATAGAAGAAGACGGAGCTGAGGGCCAAGGAGGAAGTAGGAACTGTCCCAAGAACACCCTTCTTTGGCAATTAATTCTAAGTTCAGAGGGGTCATTGGGGCATAACTCTCCCATGAACCATGATTCTGGCCAGTCTATCTAGGGGTTTAGTGCAAATGACGTCTGACTTACACAGCGTGTTATGAATACTTAGGGAAAAATGAAATTTCTAACTCTCGAATCCTGATCTCCCACGATTTTAATGACTCTCTACTATTCTAGACCATGTTCCAGAACTATGAATGACTTCATTGCAGCCTTCATTTTTTACTTTGTCCTAAAAGCTTTTTCTGTGGAGTATTCTAGAACTATCCCCAGAACTTTCTGAGGGAGAATATGGCTGTGTAATCACCCTCTTTTGTTAGGACTGGAGATATCATGACAACTACAAATCACAGACTAATTGTGAAACTCCACACGGTGGCAGGAGTGAAAGCTGAAACTGAGAGTCCCAGATAAGTATCACTGTCACTGTCATTGACAGAATAATGACAGTGTGAGCACCTTTAGTAAAAGCTGTATAAGCCTAGTCATTTTTCTTGTGGCTACCTTTGGTCAACACTACCCCTTGGCTGCAAACTAAGGAAGCCGAGGCTCATTTGTGGCATTGGAGTGGATATTCCTGACTAGGTAGGAAAATGAAAGTTCTCTTCAGATGTTTCCTAAAATAATGACCCCAGTGTAGGTTATTGTGAGGTCTCACGTCTGCTCTGCCTCAGGTCTCAGGCCACTCGGGGAGGCTGGACATGGGAAGTTTGACCACGTTTACGCTGCTTACCCTATGCCACCACCGGGAGGGTGTTTGGCTGTGGGAAGCCACAGGATACCACCCCTGGGCTGGGGAAGCACAGTCTGAGAATGGGACACAGCTGGAGCTGGCTCAGGGTTCCTCCGGCCTGCAAGGAGGCTAGGGCCATCTTGTTCTCAGGCTCTTGGGAATTCGGGCACCACAGAAGAGCTCAGAATGGAGTGGAGGCCCTCAGAGCTAGATCTAGTTCAGGGCCAAGGGGGCAAAGGGGAGGAGCTCCAGCAGGTCACTCGAGGACTATCCTTGGCTTGATGACTACATAGTGCAGGCTTGGTGGTGGAGGTGGCTGGGAGTGCAGGGAGACTAGAAGGAGGTTCTGTAGGCAGAGGCCTTCTCTGTGACTCCTCATGGGGGATCCCGATGAAAAGAGACAGTCCGTGGATTTAAGGTGTTTATCGTCATGGCAGAAAGTGGATGAGTAAAACTGTACCCCACTTCTCAGACTGGTCCTGAGATTAAATACCTTTAGCAGGGAGGAGTTTCTGGGAAGAAAAGATGATTGGCTAAGTTTCTAGGCCTTTGGGTACCTCATTAAAATGGAGATCTATCTTGAGCCTACGTGACCTGTGGTCATGTCCTTTACCTGTGGATGGCCATGGGACATTGCCCTTTCCTGACTGATGGCCACAAATCTATGGAGGGCTGCAAGCTAGTGTCTAGCCTGGTTTCCTGGGAGTCAGATGAAACACCTACCATCCCTTTCAGGGTCACTGGGGTTTCAAATCTCAACTGGAAACCATGGTACCTTTCATTGTCCCACATCCCAGCATTGACATGTTCAAACAACCAACTGGAGACAACCGTTGTAGGCTTGGGGTAGAGAAGGCTCTCGTTCTACCAGCAGGCACTGAGCTGTATAGTCTGGCATCTCCTGCAAATACCTGTTCCCAGAGTCTTCTCAGGTCCCCTCTCTGCAGGACAAGGCTGGTGATAATGGGAAAAGTTTAGTAGAAGGAGCCCTTTGGGCTGCATGTGGATCAGCAGACTCTTGGGCACCTAACACAATTTCTCCATGTTCTTGTCGCCTACTGGTCCTTGAATGCCAGAGTGGCAGAAGACTCTTTCTTCTAAGAATCTAATTTTCTAGTTATTATCTGCTGCTATGTCCTCACACAGCTGATTCAAAGGTGAAGCTTCCAGAGCCTTCTGCTGCTTCCGTTTTGAATATTTCATCCCCTAGAATGCTTGCTGGCTTTTTAGTGTTTCCATTGTGGGTTTCCTGTCTTATTATTTATTTATTTATTTATTTATTTATTTATTTATTTATTTTTATTGTCCAGGTGAAGAGGAAAACTTGTCACTCAAATATTTAGTGATAGGTGTTTATCTTTCTTAAAATATTCTGATTCTTGCAAGGATAAGGAACATTTCACTCTTGCACCTTCCTGTCTCTACCAGGAACTGTATTGAATGAAGAACTCAGCATTTCCAGGTCTCTGAGAGCAGTGACTTGTCTGTGTGGTATTGTCCTCTATCTTAGTTTATGTGTCTTATTCAAATTTCCCCCAAATATGCCATGTGCACTTCCAAATGTGACTGAACATCACACTCTTGTACCCTGCCCCATCCTTAGCATGGTGTGACACATTTGAGATGTCCTGTAAGTGTGACTCAGTGATTTCTACAGTTCTTTCCTCAGGAAAGCAAGAAATCCAAAGTTTTTAAATGACTATTATGAGATTAGTAATAAAGATTAGACACATTTCCTGCTCGTCTGATAATTTTTCTAAAAGCGAATACAGTAAGAGCAATAATTATTTGAGGGCATGGTGAGAATTCTCATCTATTTTAGTCATTAGAAAATATGGTCTTTCCCACTATGAGTTCTATTTGTCTATTCTAGCAATAATGCTATGGGTACTGGGCCAAATCACTAAGTCAAAATCAGAAATTCTTGGCAGATACGCAATGTTGTCTATTGTTTTGATGAGATCACAAATGGGCTGAGGTATGGACTCCTTGTTTCTACAGAGTGGGGCTTTGGGACCAACATGAACCCCCATGATGACCATGATTGGCAGAAGGTAGGAGGACTATTGATATATCCTAGCATGCCTTGGTAAATAAGTAATGGAACCAGAGTCCAAGAATGTATGGCATGAAATAGGATAGTCAAGGCAGCAGCTTCAGACCCTAAGCTGGAGCAAATCTGTATGTCTGCAAACCCACACTCAGGTAGACAGGCATGCATGCCGGCACCAGCTACTCCTTAAAACAGCGTTAGCCTTCAGAACAACAATGCTACAGAGACCATATCAAATTTCCTGTTGTATCTATGAGAGCACAGCTGTGAGATTCTTTCTCTAGAATTCTTAGCAAAATCTAGATCCTTATCTACTCTCTGTTCATCAGAGTCACATTACGGAGCACCTCTCACAGCTCAGTCAAATACCACACAGGGAGACAGAACCAAAGAGCCTCTGCTATGAACCCATTAGAAATTCAAATGCTAGCATTTTACTTCATAGTTGTATGCCTTGAAGTCTAAGGGCTCATGTATTTAGTCTCTACTGATCATCTTTCTTCTCCTTAAAATGAAAACTGAGCAAAGGCATTATGGCGTTCATGTAAAGCATAACCCTCTCTTCAAAAAGATTAAGAGATCATTTATTCTGAACCAAATATTAATGACTGTGACCTGGAAACACAGATTAGGCTCCCCTACCACATTTCTCTGTAGGATAGATACACAAATTCTATATAGTTACAGAACAAAGGAAGAATCATAAATCATTATATTCATCAAATACACTAGTGGGGGCATTAGGTTACAGGAAAGTGAATAGAGCTATGATATGGGCTTCAGGCACTTTCTGATGCCATTCCTAGCTTCTGGATTGGTGAGCCTAATGGTTTTCTAACTTAATGAATCCCAATAGTAGGAAGCATATTAAGTCAGACATATGATAAGTGGCTGTATGGAGACTATGAAGCTCCAAGACTATTGGGGGTCTGCATATGTAACCCTCTAAGTCTCTATAATCATGAAGTTCAAATCAGTTAATCAACCTTCAAAGTCTTCATCATAGCTGTGGTGTTTTGAAGGACTTTTAGTTCATAATGGGAAACATTTAGCAAATTGCCGAGGACAAATTAATTATTTGATACATAGTCAATTTCGTACCATGGCCATCCTTGTGATCTATGTCCAGAATTTGCCATCACTTTATCTTCTACTCATTTAGAAAACACATGGGACCTTTTTGTTGGTAAAATCAGATAGAATATGTCAGGGACACAATGCTCTCTATGAAACAGTACAGCCAACCAGTGAGCCAGCATCTCCTCTACGTGAATTCCTCAGTGACTGCGAAGTTAGTTATTCTACCTAACTAAATCTACAGTCTGGGAAACTCTAAAGACACAAAATGGATGGCATAATAAAGTAATAATGACAACGTATAAGCCTTGTATGAACCCTCCTTAAAACACTGTATCTTAAGAAGTTCCAGGGCAGATGTCTTTCCTTTTTCTTAAGAAAGTCAAGACATTAAATTATAAATCAAACATTAGTTGGATTGTTATGATTTTTGCTAGCTATAATTTTAAGATTGAAGTTTTGGCTAAAATTATTTGTTTACTATAAAAGAAAATAAAGATGATGTATGCCCTGGTGTGATCCATGAGAGTAGCTACAAAGGATTCTGCACATGTATAAAGTTTTCAGAGAAGACATTTATTAAAGTTACATAAAATATTTAAAGAACTTCTTTCTTATAACATTACAATGCCTACAACTCCTTTAAAATCTATAGGTGGAAAGATAGAGAAGGTAGGCAGATAGAATAAGGCAAGTGTGAGTGAATTTTGAGCTTGGGAGATGAGTATGTAAGAGTTTAATGTCCCTTACTACTTTCTCTTCTTTCATGTATGTATGCATTTTCATCAGATAAAATAATCTACCATTTGCACGGATTTATCTGTTTTCTCCAGCTGTAATTCAGTTGCTTACAGTTTTGGAGGAGTCTTTTTCCAGGGCCAAGAGTCACAGGTAGTTAGGTACCTCCTATCCTCAATCCTCTAAACCCACAGCAGTGTTTGTCACCATAACATTAGACTTCAGACTTTCTCCCCTCTTAGCCTTTAACAATCTCAGTCACAGTCCAGCCATACATGGCCTTGTGCAAGTGATGTGACCTCCCTATGCTTCAGAACCTTATCTTAGGATAGAAGCATCTTGTTTAAGTTTGGTACACACACACACACACACACACACACACACACACACACACACACACACACCAACTCAGAACAGTTGTTTTTCCTTGCCCTCACTCTTGGTTTAATTTCCCTTTCCTGGCTACCCGAGCACAATGTGAGCTGTCGGGATCACTGACTGTATACCTGAAGCAAGGTTAACGTAATGAGGAGCTCAGGGTCACATGCCTCCTCCCTTCTGTGCATTTTTGATATTCAAGGTTTCCAGATACCAACACAAAGTACATCCTTTACTGTCAAGAAGAGTTCTTGGCTATAGAAATGTGATGTCTTGGCCTAGAAATGGGAAGTCTTAGCCAACTTAATATCTTCCTTTAAGAATCTGTTCATTCTAATGCTAAGACTGTTTCACCAGCTGTCTCAAGCTCTAGGGAGAAATCAACCAAAGGAAACCAGGGAAGTGACAGTTAACACAGCAGATTCACATCTAGCTACCAATGGAATCACAGAAGCAGAGAAGTAAGCGTGAGAGTAATCATTGGTCAGTAGAAGACTGGTTGCAGAGGCTTGGGATAGGTGACCTTGGACATTGTGGGCAGTGTTTAGTATGCTAGTCTGTTGTTTGATATCAGCCATAGGCTACCATAAATGGAGTAAGCTATAGTGAGTAGGAATTTATTTGGGCTCATGAGTGTTGTTTCAGCAACTGGTAAATATGGAATATCATTTATGCCTGCTCATGATTGTTCATATATGTGACTAAAAGCAAATGCATCTTTGGAAAGGACATATGCAAGAGAAAAAAGGTTTACACAACCCAACTCTACCAATCAAAGCAGAATGTCTCATCTTGTGCTTAGAAACTAACTCTCCCTCCTGCACTGGTCAAACAAAGCACTGAGAAGAAACTTGGATCACGAGCATTTTGCTTGAGGCTGCTTCTTCTCCATAGCAATCTCCTCTGTACTTTATTTTTGGGTAAAATCCTTTGCAGCTTTGCTGTCTGTGTCCCTCCATTCAATTCTCTACACAGGATTTCAAGATCATGGAAGCTCCTAATCAAGGGTGACCATTAGTCACAGCGGTGAGAATTTGGTTAGATTTATATTAAAAAGAACAGAAGAAGACTTTGAATAGAATATGATTTGCTCCAATCAAATGACCAGGACTTAACTTCTTTAGTTCATTATGATTTAGATCATCATGCAAGCAGGAAAATATTTGTACTGTTAGCTGTGTAAGTTAAGACATCAGGCAAGGGAGACATATTGGCCATCTTTGCATAGCATGGCACTGTGTTGAAGAACGAGTCCACTCAGGGCTCCCAAGTGGAAGATGCAGACTTCCCTGCCCTGCTCAATAGGTTATGGTTTAGTGCATTCAGTCACTCTGCTCAGAAATCTCACTTCACAGAGCTGAGCAGTTAGCTCAGTCAATCAAGTGTGTTGCACAAGCGTGAGATCCTGACCTCAGGTCCTCTAGCAGACACATGAAGATAAGGTTGGCAAAGCAGAACGCAAGTAGATGTACCTATAGTCCTAGTGCTGGGGAGGCAGAGAAAGGGGGATCCTCAGAGTGCAATGGCCAGCTATCTCTCCTAATGTCTGAGTAACAGAGATGGCGTGAGCCTGATTCATAAAACTTAAGAGAAGAAGACACCTGATACTGACCTTGGGCCTCTATATACTTTTGTACATGGGTATAATACATGCACACACACACACATACACACACGGACACACACCACACACTTAAAAGACTCCTTCTTCTCTCTGTCCCAGGGTTTATGAAACTTTGCTTTATTTACTGTAGTTGTCTAGTTGTTCCTAGTAGTCACCTTGCTAGCATCTGAAGCAGGGTTCTTGTCCTTGATAAGACAAACACCAGACCAGCAGGCCCTTACTTCTCATCTCCAAGCTGTGGGAGTACTTTATCATGTACCAAGTCCTCAAGGGTGTAGGGAATGACTGTCTCTCTCAAGGCTAGATCACTCCTATTGATCTCTGTACTCAGTCAGTACACAGTGTTCATCCTTGGCCTGTATCCTTTACAGTGGGCCCTGATCACCATGTCTAAGTCTTGGAGGCACCTTCATTAGTTGAACTCCATGAAGCCAGTGCTTGTTTGTAGATGAGAGAGAAAGAGAGAGAGAGACAGAGAGAGAGAGAGAGACAGAGACAGAGACAGACAGACAGACAGACAGACAGACACACACACACACACACAGAAAGAGAGAGAGAGAGAGAGAGAGAGAGAGAGAGAGAGAGAGAGAGAGAGAGAGAGAGAGAATGTGGATTTTCACAATGTGCAACAGGGCCCAACCCATATTTACTGTATCACCAATTAAGAAAATCTCCTTGGCATCCTCATAGGAAAAATTTTTTTAATTATAAATTCTTAAAAATGTATTTAGAAACATCAGTATAATTATTACAATGTTTTATTCAGCTAGTTAAATGTGCTTTAGAAAACACCATGAAGCATAGCATCATTTAAAGGCATCTGTTGTTTCTTGGAAGTGATTAGCTGTCAGCGAATCATCAATTTCATTTTGCTGTGTG